>NC_056527.1:102841759-102863646 GCF_019175285.1 Sceloporus undulatus
TTGCTGTTACCGATTTCTTTTCTCAGCTGTGTCAATGTGATATTGGCTGCTGTCACACTGCAGATTTTAAAGCAGTTTGATACCATGGCTCAATGCTGTGGAGTTCTGCGATTTGTCACTTTGCAAGATGTTTACCCTTCCCTGTCAAAGAGCTTTGGTTCTCCACCAAATGACAGATTGCATAATTCCATAGCATTGAGCCATGGAAATTAAAATGGTGTCAGATAACTTTATTTCTGGAGTGTATCAGCAACCATTGATGAGCTTCTGTAGTTTATAGAATATTAAAAATATTTATTTATTTATTTATTTATTTAAAGCTGTAAGTAAGGTTCAACATGAAATAAACTAGAAAATTGTTGGGAAATACAGAGTCTACAGAGAATGCAAAACAAAGTACTTAGATCAACATGAGTTTACCTTTCATTTGTATCTTTCACCTGCAATTGACTAGTATATGTTCAGTGACAAATTCCACCATCCTGACACTTCCATAAGCAGCTCAAAAGAAAGATGTAAACAAAGGAGCGAGGCTATTGGATAAGTTAAGGAGTATATTATAAGGGCAGAATTGCTTACTTTGTGGCAAGACTGTGTGAGCAGAAGTCCAGGGCCCCAGTCAATGGGATCTGTTTTGGGAGCCCCCAATGCATCTGGCATACCATATTTTGAAGAAATGGTCATATTAGACATTTTCCGTTATGAAGAGGTGAGGGTTGTAAAATCATGTGCCCTTGAACACAAGATCATTTTGCCACACTGAAGAATTAATGCATTTTGACACCACTAACTGTCATGGCACCATCCTATGGGATTCTGGGATTTGCAGTTTGTTGTGGCACCACAATTCTCTGATTTGTAAATATCACAATTTGCAAATATCTCACAAAACTACAAATCCCAGGATTCCATAACACTGAGCCATGGCAGTTAAAGCGGTGTCAAGCCACATCAGTTTTGCAGTGCAAATGCGGCCCTAGTCTCTGGAGCAGCAATTAAAGTTTGCTCCAAGCTCAATATGACATCCTTTCAAATATTTAGACAAGGCTCTTGTGTCACCTCTTAACCTTCTCCAGGCTAAATATATCCAACTCTCTAAACCACTCCTCATAGGGCATGGTTTCCAATCCATGGGAAGAGACAACCAAAAGCAATACTACAGTAATAAATTGATGAGGATTAGCTGAAAGACTATAAAGACAGCAAGCTTTTGAGTTCATCAGAACTCTTAATCAGGCTGGATGTTAAGTAACAGAATAACCCAAAGGTAGGAAAAAGAGAAGAAAAGAAAGAAAATAGTCTTATTGGCTGATTTGAAGTCATTTATTCTAGAGACGAGCGCACAGTGCTGGAGCAACTGCATCATATCCTTCACAAAACTAGCAATATCCACATGCTGTTATTGTTATTCCTGTCTTTTCTCTAGTTTGGGACTCAAGGTAGTTTACAACAGATTAAAAAAATACATAGTTAAAATTATTATACTTATATCTTGCCTTTTCTCATCGTGCAACAGCTTTTAAAATTCATAGTAAAAAATGCACAAGGTCCAAAAATTAAATTTACACGGACCTGGGCCATTAAGGGTTTATAGTTGAATTGTGCCCAGAAATGGGCCAGCGGCCAGTGGAGCTGTTGCAGCAAGGGAGTTGCATTGGACTATAATTTCTGTCAGATCCACCCATCCTGTGTGGGAATAATGGGAATTGTAGTCCATCCATCTGCCCCATCTGGTGGGCAACCATTTTAGGAAATTTGAAGTTGAAGGCTTTCATGACTGGCATCCATATATTTTTGTGGGTTTTTCAGGCTACGTAGCCATGTTCTAGAAGAGTTTATTCCTGACGTTTCGCCAGCATCTGTGGCTGGCATCTTCATTCTCTGAACATAGCCTGAAAAACCCACAAAAATCAATTTTAGGAAAGGTTATCTAGCCCCTCGGGTGTCATATTCAGGCTCTAGGACTGTGTCTTTAGGCTGTAATCCCATGCATATGTACTAGTAGTAAGCACCACTAAGCTTAGTATAACTTGCTCCTGAGTAAACATGCAAAGGATGGGTGCTGTTAAGTGGAAGTAGGGGAAAGTGTTGGTCAAGATCCTGTATATTGAGATGTAACTACAAAGAAGGAGTTCCATCATCATAATTACATCTGACAGTGTCACCCCCTAAAACCTACCTTTTCAGCCTGGCAGTGCCCTGTTTGCAAGGTGCTGCAGTTGGGCTCTGGGAAGGATATCTGCAGTGGTCTCCTACTAGCAGGGCAGACTGAGAAAAGGCAGCTGGAAAGATCCTTCAGAAGCCGTATCTTCACTGCAGAATTAATGCAGTTGGGCACAGCTTTAAGTGACATGGCTCAATGCTATGGAATTCTGGCCTGCTCTGTCAGAAAGCTCTGGTGCCACAACAAACTGCAAATCCCAGGATTCCACAGGATGGAGCAGTGGCAGTTAAACCAGTGTCAAGCTGTGTTAATTCTGCCGTATAGATGTAGCATTTGAAAAGTCAGGCTTTTGGCATCTCAATTGGTTGTTGATGATAATAAACATGAATCCTCAGCAGTTACAAGATCACAAAGTACAGCTTACATGCTTGGAACTATTAAACAAAATGCTAGCTAATGTGCAGATTTACACTGAGATTGCTCACCCAGAGGTAAGTTAACAGGACTTACTCCCAGATACCTACGTATATGATTGCAGCCTTAATTAGGTCAGGACATGTTCAGAAGAAATAGATACATGGTTGTCATGCCTGGTTCCATGAGATAAGGAAATTACAACTACCTGAATTCCTGTTGTCTTCAGTGGGTCTCTCTAAAGAGAATCCCTTTACGTTTCAATCCAAACCCTTTTAATTCTCTATTAGGTGCTCATTTCTGTATCAACTACATCTGCACAGGGCACAACTAAAAGGAGAGGAAGGCAAAGGGGCTCTTCAGCTTCATGCATATCAGAACATCTTGGGATACATCTGATCATTTTATTGAAAATTAGCTCAACATCTCCCTCCAACAACAGCCCTCCTTTTTTACCCCCACTAGGAAGAGTGGAGCCTTCCATCCTGCCTTTTACACACACTTTACACCAGGGGCGGGAATTTTGGAGCCTTCTGGATGTCATTGGATTGCAACTCCCAGCAGCCCTAGCCAATATCCATGGTGAGGAATGTTGGGGACTGCAGTTCAACCATCTCCAGAGAACCACACCATTCCTGCCTTGCCGCAAATATTCATTGTGTCATTCAGTTGCTTATATTTGATTATTAAAAAGATTTGGGGGGCAACTTTCCTCAAAATGACAACGATAAAGATAAGTTGTGCACATAGAAGTATTTTTTTAAAAAAGCAACAAAACAAAACACTACAACGAAAGAAATATTTTAAATAAGCAGATGCAACAAATTATTCTGAGACACACCTGAAAACACTTTTGACCCCAGTGTAACTATGCTAAGATTCCAGCCTTGTCCGCACGCTTGTGTGCCTTCATGTCATTTCCAATTTATGGTGTCCCTATCATGGGGTTTTCTTGGCAAGGCTTACTCAGAGGAGGTTTGCCATTGCCTTCCCCTGCGGCTGAGAGAGTGTGACTTGCCCAGGGTCACCGAGTGGGTTTCATGGCTGAGTGGGGAATCAAACCCTGGTCTCCAGAGCTGTAGTCCAACACTCAAACCACTACGTCACATTGAAATCTCACCAAATTTGGTGGGAATTAGTTTTGAGTAGACAGATAGGAAGGTACTGCATGGCTTCAGTGCATTAGCATAGAGGAAAGAGAAACTCAGAGATATTTAAACAGGAGTGCATTGATTTACCAGTGGTAGCTAGTGGCTCCCAGTAAATGATGTAGTGAATCTATTCTTAGTTTTAGCCTGAACCTAAAGGTAGCTATCCCAAGGTGAGGGTTGTAGGGTTCAGCACCTTGGATAACTCCTTACAAATTGAGACCAGAACCCAGAATGCATTCACTATTGATGTGGAAGCTACTAAAGCTGCATCTGCACTGCAGAAATAAACAGTTTGATGACACTTTAACATCCCTGGTTCATTGCTAGAGAATCCTGGGATTTGTAGTTTGTTGTGGCACCAGAGCTCTCTGACAGAAGGTGAAATATCTCACAAAGCTGCAAATCTCAGAATTCCATAGCACTGAGCCAGTTAAAATGGTGTCAAACTGCATTATTTCTGCAGTTCAGATGCAGCCTAAGACCAACACTATATTGAATGGAATGCTGGAGTAGATGATGTCCAAGCTCCTTTCTAAAGCTTAAAATTCAAATCATTCTGTGATTCAGTGCAAATGACTTAAGTCATCAAAAGAAAACCCCTCAAAACCTTCCAGCATTCCACAGATGAAAACATGAGCGGCCAAGCAACAGAGTGTTGTCAACATGGCAAAAGTTATTAATGAGGAAGAACAGACAAGCTAGGAGATGCTGCAGCACTTTGCTTTTGCCTGAGCCTACTGGGAAGTGTAAAATTCCTCCCTCCTGCTGAGTTGGTTTGCAGCAACTGGAGTAAACTGAGGAGGAGGGGAGGAGAAGTGGGAGAAAGAGAGAGAAACTGAAGAGGGTAAAGAGGAACATTTTAAAAGCAGCTGGAAAAGCAGGACAGCAGAGGATTAACTGGAACTGCAATAAATTAAGACAGTTGAAGGATATGAAATAACAGAAAAGGCATTAGTTGAGCATCTTGTAAATGGGGCACTATGGCATAAAAAGGGGTTTTTCTGATAGTTACCTACCTTATGTGTGAGGGTAAGCCCAGAGAAGGATCTCTAATGGAGTAGGGCATCATCATCATCATCATCATCATCATCATCATCATCATCATCATCGTTCAAAAACTTGGACCTGGCTCTTGTGCAAGCAGAAATTTCACCAGGCTGCATCTGCTATAAATTTCCCCTTACGCCACACTACTGTTAAAAGTTCATGAGCCATCTCCTCTTGTCTCTGTAGCTACCCAGGCCCCAAAAGAAGAAGGAAGATGGAAATTCTCCCAAGGCCATGGCTATTTGTCACTGAGACCTTTCACTTCCCACTTCCATGTTACTTCCTATCAGTGCCATTTCAGCCCTATCTTTCCCAACTACAGAACAGAAAAATTCAGGAGGGGCTGCAGGAGACTCCTTGTTTAGGCTGAGAAACATAGTCGCTGGTCTCAACTCACCCTTGAACATCATTTTGTTGTGTGCATATGGAGTATTTGTAGATCTCCAGATCTCTGGAGAAAGTGTAATGATGTGGCTTTTGGTGTTCTTATCATAGTGCCATTCTGCCTAGAGCATGGCCTCATTCCAGTTTGCTTTTGCTTGGCCTTTCTAGAATGTGAGGGGAACGCTATAGATCAGGATTTTGAGCAAGATAGAGTAAAGGTGGGGAGCCTCTAGATGTTTGGGGATTTCAGCTTCCAGAAACTCAAGGCAATGTGGCCAATAATAAGGGGTCAGGGGAGTAATAGTCCAAAACATCTCGGAAAGCAAAGGTTCCCCCATCCACAATGGAAAGAAACAGAGAGAGATTATCATCACACAACAGTACTAAAGTCAGGGTTGTTTTAAAAAATAGAAAAAAGGAAGCATTCCTTTACTTCTTGCATAAAAGCTCCAGCAGGAGTGGGGAACCTGCAGTCCTCTAGATGTTAATGGCTTCCAACTCTCCATCATCCCTGGCCATTGCTCATGCTGGTTCAGGCTGACAGGAGTCCCAAAATATTGGAGAGAAGGACATGCAGATTGCCTACCCCTGATTTACAGAATTGCCAGAGTTAAGATTGGGATTGCCAGCTACTAGATCTGATGTCATTTTGAAAAGGCTTGGGTAAAGAGGAAACTGAGCCTAAATTGAGCCTTCATGTTTAGAGGCAGTCTATCTCCTGATAAGTACTGAGAAGAAGGGAATAAAGATGAAGGGCCAATGCTAGGTTATGGGATTTGTAGTACAGAAGGATTTCCCCCCAAGTTCTGCTTCCATCTCATGCTTGGGAAAGCTATTTTCAGAAAAACACTGAAATCTTTTATGATTAAGCAGAAGTATCTGCAGGAAACATAATGCTAGACTAGACATGCCTTTGAACCAAACCAGCAGGACTCTTCTTATATTTTTATGATTGCAGCCATATAGGATTATAGAGTTAGTTTTGCAACTTTAAGCTTTGGTACCGAAAGCTGCTTCATTCCTCTTCCCGCCCTGTTCCTTTTTCCTTTAGCATTATCTCAATTAAACTGTAAGCCTGAAGTCAGTAACTGTCTCGCCTTCTCCTTGTTAAACTTGGAAAACATGGTTTACAATATTTAAAGCATGATGAATGAAGGAGATGATGAATGATGATGGTGATGACAGTAATGTGAGTACATAAGAACATAGAAATAACTACGGTACTTGTGGTCAGCTTCAGATTATTTAAAACTGACAGCAACTATGTAATGTTTTGGTGTACTGCCATTGAAAGTCAAGAAGCTCCGTGTCGAGGGGAGTTTGGAAGACAAGGTCCACAATCCCCAGCTACCTACCCTCTCTGAGCTGTCCCAGAAATCCCATTTAGGGAAAACAGGTGAATTACATGCTCTCTCTTCCATGCTGCATCTCTGTCTGGCACAAAGATGCCACATTCCATCCATGACCTTGCCAGGGCTGTACATACAAAGATCTCCACAGTGCCCTCACCCAGAGAGGATGGCTTGACACCCTCTTGCAAAGCCACAAAGTCCAATTCCCTGAGCCAGGAGACAGGGTGGGTCACAGGTGGATTGGGGGCCAGAATGTCTCCCTGCTGAGATTAAACAATCCTTTTGGCATTGAGGATCCAGGCTTTGAAAGGGGTTTTGTGGAAAGACCCAAACCTGGCCTCATTAGGCCTGGCATGATTGGCTGTTTATCCATCAGATGCCAGAGGGGAAGAGCTCTCTTGGCAACAGGAGTTTTTGGAGGCATCCTGCAGGCTAACAGATTTATTGTGGGCAGATGCCTGTATGGACCACATCCCACTTGAGACAGCTGCCAGCTGTGGAAAACCTTTCATGCAGCTGGTAAAGTGAGTTCCATGAAAGGTTTGTGTGTGCGCGTCTGTGCATCTTCAAATAACCTGTCAACTTATGAGGGCCCCATTAATTTCAGAGTTGGTTTTGCCAGTTCCTTCCACTGAAGTATAGCCTACAGCACCTGGTTTTTGTTGGCGGTAACCCATCCAAGTACAAACCAGGGTTAATCCTCCTTAGCTTCCAGGATCAGGCAGGATCTGATGTCTTTAGGGTATTTAGGACCTGCCATGAAATGTTATGCTACCATTACTCAGGCTGTACCCATACTACAGCACTATGTTCTCAGGGCAATGAATCTAAGTCCTTCGCCAAACTATGGATCGTAAACTATGGATCGTAGGATTCCACTGGACAGAGATATGGCTGTTAAAGTGATATCAAACTGCTATAATTGTGCAGTGTGGATTCCCTCTTAGTCTTTTCTCAACTATTGGATTATGCCACCATCCCCAGCCAGCATGACTGGTGATTAGGGATGATGGGAGTTTTAGTCCAACAATAACTGAGAACACACAGTTCTGTAATATTCCCTGTGAGTATTTGTTAGTCAATTCTGTGTGTGTGTGCATGTGTGTGTGTATGCATGTATGTGTGTGTGTGTATGCATGTATGTGTGTGTATGTGCATTTGCTTGTTTGTCTATCTTCCTGCCTGCAACAGTTAAAGATAGCAACCCCCCAGGAACCTCTGTCTTGAGAGGTGTATAAATGAAGGAAACAAGAAAATTCAGATACTGGCATCTTGATTTATAAATTGATAGAATCTGGAACTGTAAAATTAAGGGAGAAAAGGAAAAAAATTGCATATAACAATATGTACATATAGGTGTAAATTTAGAAATCATTACTTTAAATCAGAGCTTGGAAAAATTACCTGTTTAGACTACAACTCTCAGAATCTGCCAGCAAGTTCAAACAAGTGACTTCTCTCTCTTAAGATGCTTTTTATTGAAACTGGACTTGATACCTGGACTGGACCCTCCTTCACACACAGCAGACAGGGGCAGCTAGTTCACATGCTTGTGATGCTATTGGAGTGCAACTCCCATAATCCTTCATCACTGGTTCTACAAAGGGATGATGGGAGTTGCAACCACAAGTTGCCCTTTCCCTTGACACAGAAGCTGTCCTCAGACACAGTCGGTGCTATTCTCCCTGTTTGAAGACATTGGCTGCCCTTTGAATGAAATAGGGAAGGACATTAAATTGAATGACTAGTAAGAATGTTTGAGAATGAAGTAAGAATCTTTCATGTTAGGGGTGTGATTTTTAGCACATGTATTTCTACACAGTCTCACTCTCCTTTTTTTGTGGGTCTGTTTCAGGAATGAAGCCACAACCAAATGGCAGAGGAAGCCTTTACTTTCCATCCTTGCTTAGAGGTAAGAATCCTGTGTCAAGCCCCAGCCTCCATGATGATTGATTAATTGATTGATTTTATGTCCTTCCTTTCTGCCAGCATAACCCTCACAAGTTCACAGTGTAACTTAAAACAAAGCACAGTTAAAGCCACAATCATTATAAGAAAAAAATTAAACTATCCCAATTTAAACAGTACTAAAACAATTTAAAAGCATTTAAAACATTTATGAAATGGTAAACGTATAAGAAAATTTGAATAGATTTAAAAATATAATATGGTATTGTACTTTACAATAATGGGAGAATGGTAAACATATACAAAAAGAAAAACATAGAATAGATAACGTATTGCAAAAGTGAAAAGATAGATGGGGGAAGGAAATATGTGTTATAAATCAGCAACAGAAAGGGAGGAAGTTGTTCATACATTATTTATTTTATGTATCTAATATGGTTAATTTGATAATATGGTTCTCCCATCGAGTGTCAAATCTTATTGGTTTTTTCTTTATTTTTTGTCTCCTTTTTGGTGTATATAATAATAATAACAATTAGCATTTAAAATATAACTATAAATGTAAACATATCACATTAAAAATGTTTTTATAATCAGTTGGTTGTCCAAGTTGGCACCACTTTAACTGCCATGGCTCCATGCTTTGGAATCCTGGGATTTTGTAGTTTGTTGTGACACCAACAGAGAATAATAATAATAATAATAATAATAATTTTTATTTCGATCTTCCCGCCTCTCCCCATGGATCGAAGCGGGATCACAACAAGGTTAAAATCACAAAGTTAAAATTACAACAACATTAAAACCACAATAAAATAAAAACATGAAACCTAAAAAACATCAAATCTAAAAACAATAGCATCCATCAATCAAGGGGTCAGCTGGACTCATTCCATACTAATGATCTTCATAGGAGGCTAAATATTTCACAAAACTACAAATTCCAGAATCCTATAGCATGGATTCGCCACCCTATTAAAATGAAAGCAATCAACCACCACTGCTTTAAAGGGATGCAAAAAGTAACCAGAATATGCTGTTCATTGCACCAGAGAAGTAACTGGTGCACATTTGTTGTGCTACGTTTGAGAAGTAACTTTGTTTCTGCCTCGTTACCAAACAAGGTGTTATAGGTAACTATGGTCTAATCTGCACTGCAGAAATAAACCAGCTTGATACCACTTTAACTGCCATGGCTCCATGCTATGGAATTCTCATATTTCTAGTTTTGTGAGACATTGAGCCTTCTCTGTCAGAGATCTACACTGCCACAAAAGACTACAAATCACAGAATTCAATAGGATGGAGCCATGGCAGTGAAAATGCTGTCAAACTGCATTAGATCTATGTTATGCAGCTTAGATCTATCTTAGATCTACTTGTAACCATTACTGCTAAGCTCAGTGGGTTATCCTTTTGAACTACAAATCCTAGAATCTCCCAGTCACCACATCAACTTCCCATGTTTGCTGAGCAATTCTGGGCAATCTTTTTTCAGCCTTGGGGACCTCCCATCTTTCCCTTATCCTGCCTTATAGCTCTGCTGAACTCCCTTATCAATGCAACCTCTATGGTTTTTATATCCCATCCATCATAGGTGCAGGAGGAATGCAGCCACCAGCTGGACTGGGGCCAGCTGGAGCCAAGGCTGGTAAGTCAGGCTGCAGTATGGAAGGGATGGGTTCTTTTATCCCAAGAAGCTGGAGAAAATGAAACACTTGTCTTGGCATTTACTACTAAGGTGGTGAGTTCAAGACCAGCAAAAGGGCTCAAGCTCGACTCAGGCTTGTATCCTTCCAAGGTTGCTAAAATGAGTACCCAGATTGTTGGGGGCAAATTAGCTTACAGTTGTAAACCACTTAGACACTGCTTAGGCAGTATGAAGCGGTATATAAATGAAGCTTGTTACTGATGTTAATATAATATTTCTGTTTATTTATTTATTTGGCACCTCTTTTTACATCTGAGCCCAATAGTAGAATACCACCTCAGTCTTGCTGAAGAGGTGAGGTAGAAATAAAATGATGATGATGATGATGATGATGATGATGATGGAGTAATGTAGATCTTTGTAAATTTTGTTCTCATGGGCAAGAACACCTAATGTAACCATTATTCTCCCTGTTGTAAGAGCATCCTCAGAACCTACCCATTTTTCAAGGTTTATTCACAGTTTGGAATTTATTCTGTGAAAAATCCACATGATTTTTTTTTTTTGGTGGGGGGGAATCGCTTAAGAAATTATATTTTCTGTGCAGTAATGTTTTCTGCAGCTGGAACTTTCTTTTAGCTTTTCTTGAATAAAAGTTCAAGAGAAGAGCACAGGATATTGCACCAGTTGATCTCTTGTTGCCAATTTATCTGCTCTGCCTGACTGGCAGCTGAAGAAACCTCCTTTGCTTGATGCGGCTGCTGGCTCTTAAGATAGGCTTGAGAGGGGGCATTTATGATGATGGCAATAGTGGTAAAATCATGATTACCTTGTGTTACTGAATATGGAGCAGTTACAGATCTGTAACCCAAGGCTACAAATCTGTAACTGCAATACACAATGTATGTAAATGGCTCTTGTAGCACCTTTGCGACTAATTGTGCAGAAGGAGTTGTAGCATAAGCTTTCATAGACTTGGTCGATTTCCTCAGATGCATGGAATGAAATGGTGCCCGGAAAGGACTTTTATAATCAGACTGTATGAACAGTCATAGAAATGTAAAACTTATAGATATGGTGATGAGGGGATAAGTTCTGTTTTAACTATTGTAGTTGAGAGTACATTTTAATCCTCTCCTTGTTTGTTTTCCATCCTAATAGGGAGGTACCCCACCTATGGCACCCAAGGTCTACCCACAGGACTGGGTAAGTTTAGCTGTGCTGCTGGAATACATTGAATAGAAGTAAGACATTTAAAATTTTAATTCATAGAATCATATTGTTGAGAGAGACCACAAGGGCCATCCAGTAAGAATTACTGCCATGCCAAAGGCTGATCAAAAGAAACATGTCTCATTTGCCTTCATACAACTTGCAAAAATGGAAGCTGCACCTATATTTAGAGAAACAAGGAGGTGGCAATGAGATAGCAGAGATGATCTGAGGTGGTGGAATGGGCTCTACTATTTCAGAGTGCTGGTGCTCACAATATTGAATGTTCCTTCTTCATGATGAAAAAGTGCAAGGAGAAAGCAAGTGCAACTCTAACTTACATGTTTGGGCTTTCTTGTTTTGTGGGTAGGGATGCCAATATGTGTGCGAGTTTTTACAAAGGCAGCCTTTCCAAATACCATTCCCCCAATTGTAGTAGAATAGTCCATTCTGCTACTACTACTACTACCACTACCTTATTCTGGGAGTGTAACTAAACTAAACAACTGTAACAGTTTCAAATTGCTCCATTTGCATGGCTCCATTTGATTACATCTTGGGATCGGTAAGTTGGTGAGGTTCTTGAGATTCCCAGAGCGCTCTAGTGCAATGGTTCTCAACCTTTGGTCGTCCAAACATTTTAGACTCTCAGAATCCCAGATTATTGGCCAAACTGGCCTTGGTTTCTGGGAGTTGAAATGCCAACACTGGGAAAAGCAAAGGTTGGCACTGCCCTAAACTACAGTACTACAAATTCTCCACTTGTTTGTGGAGAATTTGGGGAAATTTGAGGAGGAGGAGGAGAAGTTCTTACAAGCCCTTCCCAAAGGGTATGGATTTCCTGCTGCATATAGAGCAGGTTGGTTGGTGCTTCTTGTTGTGTGCTCCTTCCCACACTCTCTGTGGTTCAGATTCCAATCATCCATGGGCCAGATTAGTATCTCACATTGGAGGCTGCCTTGCCCTGCACTAAGAGATGATGACCATCTCATGCCAAGTTTCATCCCTGAGTAGGAATTTGAACTCAGCTCTTCCTGACCAACACCCTGACCACTATATTTCAGTAACTTATTCCACATCTCTCCTAGCCAGGAAATATGATGCCAGAAAATATGGCATCACAGAGATGGGATGCATAGCTTGGTCTTCTTTGACATTTTAATAAATCGCCATGGTGGTGATAAGACAGGATGACAACTTTCACTGGTCATTATAATGGTCTCTCAGTGTAGCCATCCTGTTTGCAGCTTTTATAGCTTTTGTTGTGTCTGTCTTTGCAGGAGTTCAGAATGGATATGGGGCTGGACGAGTTCAGAATGGATATGGGGGCAAACTGGGGAAGCCAGGTGAGCAATGCATGTGGACATAGAGGTCTCAGCCTAGCAGGATGGGATCTGTCAATCAGTGGTGCCAGCACTCATGTGTTCTGAAGGCTGGCTGGCCTCCCAAAACAGACCTCATAATGTGAGGCAGAAGGGTGTGGAAAGGAGGTAGACTGGGATCTCCTGGTAGATGATGCTGAGCAACTTGCTGTAGATTTGCTGACTGAAAATGCAGAACTCCCAACAAGTACTTTGTGGATGACAGCTCCCAGTATCCCCTAAACCACTGGCCAGGGTGACTGGGAAATTCTGGGTGTTACAGTTCAAAAAGTAACTTTTCCAAGCTTTGTATGTAAAGAATGCTTGGGGGGGGGGGGACACAGGCTGCATCTGCACTGCAGAAAGAGTGCAGTTTGACACTGCTTTTACCTGCTATGCCTGGGTTGTGTGTAGTTTTGTGAGATATTAAGCCCTATCTGGCAGAAACTCTGGTGACATAACAAGCTACAAAACCCAGGATTCCAGAGCATTGAGCCATGGCAGTTAAAGTGGTGCCACACTGTTTTATTTGTGCACTGCAGATGCAGCCCAAGAAGGATTTGTGTGTCTGTGCCTGTGAAAGGAAAACCAAGAGTGGATTTTGTGTTTGCAACCTGTGATCACAAATTCCTGAGCTATGCATGTAGTTAAGGTTATATACAGCCAGTGTGGTATAATAGTTTGAGTGTTGGACTTTGACTTTGGAGATCAAAGTTTGATCCCCGCTCAGCCATGAAACCCATTGGGTGACCTTGGGCAAGTCACATGCTCTCAGCCTCAGGGGAAGGGAATGTCAAACCTCCTCTGAACAAATCTTGTCAAAAAGATAAATCCTACAGGCTTGCCCATCCCTGGCATGAGGGCTACAGCTCTACAACCAAGTATATTCAGAGAAGCCAGTCTTCCTCCCTTATTCTTGATAGAGTGCATTTAGTGGTTAGAGATTCTGATTAAGGAGCAAAGACACAGTTAGCGAATCAAATTAAAGGCTTTATAATAAGAACTCCATTCTCAGGATAGGAAAAGTTACTCAAGGTACTAATCTAATCTAGCTACATTTGGGGGAGGGTACTGAGAGGATTCTGGGAAGTAGAATAGATGGAAACACCCCTAAGAGTATCTGTTTACATCACAGAGGGAGAAGGCTAGGCAGGCAAGGAAGGAGGATACTTTGGGTCAGTCATACTATCTAACCCTATTACTATGTACTGCCCACTGTGAGGCATTCTTGATTCTCCGGTGCTGAGCATTGCAGCACATTGCAGGTTCTGTGATTATTGATCTTCCCCACCCATTCATCCATGCTCTTCTCTTTTTTAAATGGTGTTTGTCTCCCTATAGGTTATGGAGTCTCAAATGGATACGGAGCAGGTAGGAGAGCCTCTCTCTTGCTCAGTTTGCTAAGATACATCCGCTGTTCTCCTTCCCCACTCCCATCAACCAGAATGATGAAGGTTGAGTGGAACATTCTCCTTATGAGGTGAAGTCTTTGGGTCCTTTCCGTGTAGGGAGAAAAAACACAAGTAAATAGGGAACATTGGCTTGCTCATGCACCCAAAATGCTGCATGTGAACTTTTTTTTTTTGCAGTCCGCCCAGTACTTTTGCTGTTATAGGTAGCTTCCGCTGCCACCATCTGTGCCTTCAAAAGTGCAATGTCTTTGCTTTCCATTCTAGTCAAATCCATAAGCATACTCTGCCCTGTAGACTGGCAAGTCTCTATGGCATTGGTAGGTTGTCCCGCATCCTCCTGTACCATAAAGAACCAGTACAGTTCCTGTCGAATTCCTGGCGGAACTATGACAGCAGCACAAAATTTGGTGGTGGCTACCAATTTCATCACTAGCTGCCGTGGTGGCCACAAATTTCATAAGTAGTTTTTGGGGCGATGTCCAATGCAGCCCCCTCCCATCCTAAGAGGTTGCCCATCCCATACTGTTTGGGGATCTGAGAACTATTGTCCAAAAAAGTAACTTTACTGATACATTTTTAAAACATCTTTCCATTTTTTCAGTGCCATACAAATTTAAAATTGAAGGAATCTTTGAATTGCAAATCCTTCTTTTTAGAAACAAACACACTAACAATGCTCACACTGGCGTATCACTTCATCATAACTCATGATGCAACACTGTTTTCCAGGTTACAGAGATGTTGGTTATCCCCGTTTTGGCCTTCCCTTGGGAGGTAAATACCCCCACAGACCCCTTTCCTTTCTTCTTCCCTCCCTTATTACCAGTTTAAGCATTACCAGCCTTCAACATTTTATTGTTTTCTTTTTTGACATGGCAAAAGATAAATATGTTTCACTGAATGCCCCTCCAAACTTGAAGAACTGCCAAGTCTTCCTATGTATTCTGTCATGCAACCCAGCTACATTTCTTGTTTAAATTGTCAGACTGTTCACTTATTTTCCTTCTTTCGGTTTAGGATCCTCGGTGGGTGGGGTGAAGTCTCATAATGACAGAGTTCCTCAGCATTTGGTATTGGTGTGTGTTTTATATGGATGGATATTGCCTAGGAAAACAGAGGAGAGCTTCAGCAATCACATTTAGGGGAAGGGCTAAGGCAGCAGTGTTTGGTCTGATAAAAGAATTATTACAACTACACTCCTATTTTTATCTGTGAAAAGTTATTCGGGTAAACGGTGAAGCTGTTAATCAAAGTGTATGTTGTCATGCCAGACAGGTGGCACATTTATCATCCTGAACAGCCCTGCTTTTGTTTAAAACCAAATATAAGTTTCTAGTCCTTAATGACTGTGGGCATTATCTTAGGAACCTTCAAAAACTAGATAGTGGCCGCTTAGAATGATCAGGGGTGACAAAGCAAGGTGTGAATGATCCACATAGCTCTTTTCCACTTGCCATTAGAACTAGAAACAGAATTATGCAAAGTAAATACATACATGCAAATATATTCATTTTGCACAATTCAGATCCCAAGGTTTAATGCAGGATTTCCCCCCCTTCCTTCCTTCCTTCCTTCCTTCCTTCCTTCCTTCCTCCCTCCCTCCCTCCCTTCCTTCCTCCCTTCCCTTCCCTTTTTTGTTGCATGAATTAGACAAACATGGTCTTAATCTTTTTATATAGCTTTCTGGTTTGATTGATTCATTTATCTCTTTAATCCACAGGTCTTGGTACAAGAGGCAAGCCTTCCAAAGCAGGTAAATGACACATTGGCATCAAATTATCAATAGTGTTCTTTCCTGAGCCCTGAACATCATTGTGCCTCAGTTCCATATGAATACATAATCCAATAATTTGAGAATATTGTATTTGTTTTTTTTTTAAAGCAAGTTCCTAGTCCATAACACCAGCTGCCACTTTTGACCTTCCCTTATGTTGTTGCTCACATATCAGTAATGCCCTGCTTCGCCTCTCTGCCCAGGGCCAGTCTGTAGAATTTTGCTGCCTGAGGCACAGCAGCAAATGATGCCTCCCAATTTGCCCGCATCAAGGCACAAAGTACCCAAAGCCAGCCAAGTTCATTTAGCACATGAAGCAGGAAACCATACAAACCCCTCTTTCAATCCCTGGCAGTAAAAGCATAACAACAAATTAAACATATTAAATAACAGCAGTCTCTGGTTGTCACAGGGTCTGAAAAGTGTTGTTGAGGCTGGCTCAGCCTTCTTTATATGAATAAAGCATTATTCATGCTGCATTGTGCCTGTTGTGAGCATGTTTAGTTGTACCCTGGTCATAAGAAGGTTGTTTTCAGAGTATTTCATAAGAGCTTAGGAGCCCTAAGAAATTACATTTGCCAGGATCCCCAACATCTGGAAGAGAGTTGTTGAAGTATTCAGTGTGCTGGGCAGAGCAGAATGAATGTCTTAGAGAATCCTTGAGCCAGACCTTTCCATTGTGTGTGCATGCACACACGCCTTCAAGTCGCCTGTCAACTTATGGCAACCTCATGAACTTTTCATAGGGTTTTATTAGGCAAGAATACTCAGAGGTGGCTTACCATTGCCCTTCTCTGAAATATAGCCTACAGCACCCGGTATTCGTTAGCAGTCTCTCATCCAAGTACAAACCAAGGCTGACCCTGTCTAGCTTCCAAGATCAGACAGGATCTAGTGCCTTTAGGATATTTAGGCTCCATTACCACCAGGTAAATGAAGAGGGAAAGTGGCAATGAGAGGATACAAGGATGTGTGAGAAGAGAATTGAGAGAAGGCATTCTGATTGCATTCAGTTCCTGAATGAGGATTGCAATATGGTGAGCATTTCAAAATTAGGCAAGGAAAACAACAACTGGAATGCTATTTGAATTACAAAAAGCGTGTTGCTTGATTTCTAAGCCAAATTCTCAAGTGTGCCAAATATGGTAGAACTAGTCCTAGCCTTCATTCAGCCTCAAGATATCCACAATGACATGTGCAAAGAGAATTATTTCTTTTCTCTGTCTCTCAGCAGGGTATGGGGCTGGACCCAGTGCAGGTGGTTACCCAGCAGTAGGACTACAGCAAGGTGAGTTCCATCAGGATTACTATACAGGGCTCCCCGTGTCAAAAATAAGTGGGAATTAGGGAAAGAACCACTAGGAGCTCTCCAGAGGTGAAATTGTTGGTCCACAGAAAAGTCATGTGGTTCAACTCTGTTTGGAAATGACATCCTTTGCCCTAGAACCTCTGTCGCCTGCAGTTCTTTATTTGTTCAGGAAAAAACATTCTGCTTTCAGAAGCAAGTATTTGTGTTTTGAAGGACTCTGTATACAAAAGTTCATCTGAAGCCAAGGCTTCAATCAGGGTGGGCAGCTATAGGTCTGGAGGCCAATTTTCTGCCACTGGGACCCTGCCAAGATCTGAACTGTCTGCTAAAAATGCCAAAAAGAAATAACTCTCAGAAATGGGAAGAAATCAATTTTTGGTTTTGAACAACTGTTTTTTTTTATGGGGGGGGGTGGCTATGTTAAAGAGTGCAATGGGCTCTGCAACATAGGCCTCATTCCTACTTACAGATAATGGGTGTGCGATCTGAATTGATGGATCGATGCGACATCGGATCATGGTTTACACTACACTTGCCCCAATCACATTTTCTGTCATTTTCTGGCACCAAATAACCCACTTGTGGTTCCCATTCACCAATGAATCAATTCAAAATGAATTGGTTCCACCAGGCCAAAGGAAAAATTTGAATCAATTCCGATCCGCTTGTGGTTCACACGTGTGCGGAATCGATTTATTGAAAAAGAAGTGGGGAAAAATCAGCACAAAAAAAGACACGGGTTAAATGGGTCTGGAGCATGCCCCCCCCTCTTGGAATCACTTCAGCGATTCAGATTAAGTGGGAAGCAGGGTCGTTTGAACTGGTTCAAACCAATTCACAATCCGATTTAAAAGGTAGTGGAAATGAGGTCATAATTAAGAAGAGAATTGACCCTTCTGGAGACAGCAAGGAAAGACAATTCAGCCTTTGGTGCAGTAGAAAAAGGGTTGTCCAGAATCTAGAGACATGGAGAGCTTCAAGAAAAGCCTTAAAGGCTGCATACTAGGGTTGAGTTATGCATTTGATAAGCCAACAGGGAGGAAAAGGAGAAAGAGCCATTAATTTCATCTTGTTGTGTTTGTTTTGTCTGTGCTTTCTTCCACAGCCTATCCTGGTGGCATGGGGGCTGGTGGTTATCCAAGCAATGGACTCCAGAATGGATATGGCAATGGTGAGGGAAGAGGGGGAATGAAAGAGAGGGAAGGGGAAAGAGAAGGAGTCTTGGGCCAAATCATCATCCCACATCCTGGACAGTTCTGAGTAATGCTCTGTTGCTCAACCTTTTGAGCTTCTTTGTAAATGTCCCAGTTTCTCTTTCCTCCTCGCACTTTTCACTTCAGCTTGCTTCAATTGCTGCAAACTGCATACTAAGTGAAAAAAGTCAGTAGCACAGAAAGAAGACAGGAGAAGTGTGGCAGAATCTTGTCCTTCCCAGCAGGCTCAGGCAAAAAGAAACAACTCTTCTAGCTTGTGTGCTCTTCCCCATTTTAACTTTTACTGTCTTGACCTTACTACATTGCATGGCCACACATGCTCCAGCATAGATCTGTGAAATGTTAGAGCATATGTAACCCCTTCCACACAACACAATTAAAGCACCATGATTCCACTGTAAATGCCATGGTTGCATCCTGTGGAATCTTGGGATTTGTAGTTCAGTTAAGCACTAGAGCTCTCTGGCTGAGAACTCTAACCCTCCTCCCTAAACTGCAAATCCCAGTATTCCACAGGATGTTGTCATGCCAGTTAAAGTGAAATCATAGTGGTATAATGTGAAAGGGTTGAAAGTTACTGACCCATGGGCTGCTTAGATATAAGCATGTCCCTCCATTATAACTTGGAAATGTCTGCCAAATAGCCATGTTTCCGCACGGTCTCTAGGAGATGTAGTCAAAAAAGTAACATTTCTAAGATCTGCGTTCACTGTCAGAACAAAATGGAGCCATTGCTCAGTGGTAGTTTTCCATGTAGAAGGTGCCAGAGTCAGTCCTTTTCATGTATGAAAATGGACCTCTTACAGCTATATTGCTGTGGAAAACATGCAGTTTTGTGTATTTTCTTGTCTGTTCTCACTTTTTCTCACAGATGTTTTGGCCAGTTAACTACAAAACTGATTATGTGCATTTCACAGAACTGATCCAGAACATTGGTTTACTTGCAAATTGCGCTCCACTGTTGATAGTCCATCATCTCACCAGTTCAAAAGCAGATAGCAGATGCAAATATCAACTATTTTCTACAATGATACCAAAATGTCCAGAAGGTGGAGCTATTGACCAATGTATAGAAGGAGTGACTCTATTTAAAAACCACTTTTAATTGAATCCATTCTTCTTGCAGAGGTGCTCAACCTTTGATCCTCCAGCTGTTTTGGACTTCAGCGCCCAGAAGCCTTTGCCAGGATTGCCAGTGATGAAGGAATCTGGGAGATGAAGTCAAAAACATCTGGAGGACCAGAGGTTCAGAACAACTGTACAGTATAGGGACTCTTCTAGGGTAGAGTTTGGTCATGTTACTTGTCCCATACTCATTGGAAATTCTGGGAGTTGCAGTTTAAAAATAACATTGGTTGGGGAATTCTGGGCATTGTAATCCACAAAGTAACTTCCTCTAGATCTCCTCTAGAGCAAAGAGGTAGAGAATTCAGCTTTGCTGTCTTTAGTTTCCCAGCTGGGTTGGTGTAAACAAAATCTGGTTTATGCCTCTTTTCCAGGATATGGCACCAGAGGCAATGGTTTTGCTGGCGCTGGACCTCAGCCAGGTGGATATGGTAATGGCAACGGTAATGGAGTGTATTAATTTTTTATTTCTCTTCCTTCCTCTCTGGGCCTTGGAGGGACCTTTTAGCACAGCAAACCTGTGAGGCAGGTTAGGCTGAGAAATGGCCTCCTAGGAGTTATTATGGTAATTTATGTTGAGAGGCAATACCAGCCGCTACACTATATTGTATTGAGGAAAGAAATTTAAGGCTCAATGGGTTATAGAAATGTGAGTGGAAAGATGAAGTTTGGAAACTTTTTTTAATTAAAAAAACAAAACCCCAACAACAACCTTGTGATTCCCACAAAGCCCCCAGCCAAAAGCATGACCAGTGGGGGATGCTATGGAGTTTATCAAACGGGAGGAATTTCTCTTAAATTCGAATGAAAAGAAAGTGGGGCCAGAACGCATTCACTTAAAGTCTCTAGTTTTGCGCAATTAAGTGAATACACATTGCATTTGAACTGGCTCCCCATTGCCCGAAAATAGCATGCCATTGCCCAAATTTGCGTATGGCAGTCTATCACGCAATAACATGAAACCACATGATTGCGCTCAGACTGACTTCCCATTGCCCGAATTGGATGTAGTGGGTTATCATGCAATAACGTTAAACCCCATGATTGCGTTCAGATTGCCATTGGATTATACTTCCAATTCCCCTTGTCTGATAAACTCCTATGAATTGTATTCCCCCAAAATGTAACTGTTCTAAGGTGTGTCTGACCAGCAATTGACAGGGAAGAGAGAAACAGCAACAAAACTTAAATGTCAACAATGGTTCACTGAACACCACTCCAGACATTTATGACCTGACATTCAGCTACAGAAAATGAAATGCAGGACCAGTCCAAGGTATTTTGCTGCCTGACAGTTAATGCCGCTCGACAGTGGAACACATTCCCTTGGCCTGTGGCGGAGTCTCCTTCTTTGGAGATTTTAAACAGAGTTTCGATGACCATCTGTCAGAGGTGCTTTGTGTATTCCTGCATGGCAGAGGATTGGAGTGGATAGCCCTTGAGGTCTCTTCCAATTCTATGATTCTATGGTGAAAGAAAATGTGGCAACCCATCCCCTTGGACACTAACTGGACGGGTAGCTCAATCTTATTTTCACACTGGCAATGGGACAAGCTTCATTTTAGGACAGAGAGGCCTTTTTTTAACAACAGGGAGTGTTTAGAAGTCACTTCTTTTTCCATTCCTCTTTTTAAAAAATGGACTCTCCTGGGTCTAAAGTTGCCGGGGTGTGTGTGACCAAAACATGGCATAAATGCTCCCACACTTCTAGAAAGCATTTAGGGGCACAAAATGCTCCCACACCTCTAGAAAGCTGCTCGACAGTGGAACACACTCCCTTCCTAGTGGTGCCCAAAGCATGGTAAGAATGCTCTCCATATGTCTTAGAGGTGATTTGGGGGCATTTTGGAGCCACAGATAGATAGAAAGAAAGAAAGAAAGAAAGATTTTTTTTTATTCCCGGGGCTGCACTTTTCCTACCCCTGTTATAATACTTGAGTCAATTAGGGAGGAAGGACTGTGGAATGCAGGGCTGTGTACTGAAATGCTGGGGTTTGTCCTCTTTGCAGGTGCCCAAATTCCATACAGCAGTCAATTAGGAGGGCCTGCTGAGGATCCCACTGCCACCAAATATGGAGGTGAGTGTTCTTGCTGGTGTGGAAGGAAAAGCAGCCTTGCTCAGGCCATTGACAAACTGGAAAATGAGTGTATGCCATGAATAGAAAATGGGATTACAGGCTGAGTCTCCATTATACAGAATTCCAAAATCTGAAATACAGTGGTCCCTCCACATTCACTGGGGTTAGGGGTGAAGGATCCCCGTGAATGTGGACAAATAAAGAAAAACTATTCATTTTACCTGAGAGAACATCTCTCTAGGAACCTCTAGGTCCTCCAGTGCAACTCTGTGGCCCACATCTGCTAGACGCTGATCAAGCTGGAGGACCTACAAATGCCTAGAGAAGTGTT
>NC_056527.1:102863656-102963696 GCF_019175285.1 Sceloporus undulatus
TTCTCTAGGAACTTCTAGGTTCTCCAGCACAACTCTACAGTCAAGTTCTGGCACAGTCATGCTGGAGGACCTAGAGATTCCTAGAGAGAATATATTAATCAAATCCGCAAAAGTCAAAGCTCCAAATGTAGAGGCTGACTGTATTCCAAAATCCAAAACCTGGATGAGTAGTGGGCTGAGATAGTGGCACCTTTGCTTTCTGCAGGTTTAATGTATACAAATTTTGTTTCATGCACAAAATTATTTAAAATATTATGTATAAAAGTACCTTCATGGTATGTAAGATGAATATGAAACATAAATGAATTTCATGTTTAGACTTGGGTCCCATCCCCAGATATTTCATTAAGTATATGCAAATGCTCCAAAATCCAATCCGACCTCTGCTCCCAGGCACTTCAGATAAGGGAGACTCAATCTATACTAGGAAAGTGCTTAACTTTCATCAGCGCTGGGGTGGCAGGATGGAAAGATTTGCTTAATTGCCAACTATGTTCTTTCTGTGCCATCTTGATGGCCTTCTATTGCCCTTCTCCTGACTCCCATCTACACCACAGGGGCAGGGCAACTCCCATACAGTGGACAGCCACAACAACCAGAGGCTGCTGGTCTGGGAGGAGACTACAGTGCTGGGAGATACGGTAAGTTGAAGAGCAGGGTGGCTTGCAGGTAGGACTGCCTGACCTCTGTACAAAAGCAGAAAGAACCAAATTTTGAACCAAGCACTGACAATTTGAAGTTAATCAGCAGCAGCAGCAGCAGCACCAATCTAGTCTGCACATCAGAGGTGGACACCTTCTGAGGATCAAAGGGTCACATTGGACACACACCTCCTCTGAACCTACTGAAGCCACATTAGTGCTAGCATTGCTGATTTTGCCACACGTGCCACTACTGTCACAAAGTGGTGGCAGCAAGAGGTGGCAATCCTGGTGAAAAAAGCAAGACAAGAAGGAAAGGCAGGAGAAGGTAGTATTGGGAGCATAGACAGAGGTTGTGGGGTGGCTTGGAGCAACCCATGAAGACAAAGATAGGAATCATAGCCCACAGAGGGCATGGCCTTTGCCAATCCTGCCAAGACCATGGTAACTCCCTTCCAATTTTTTTAAAAAATGACTAGAAAGCCCTTTTTTCAGTTAAAAAATACCCAAAAGTACATTCTAAATGTAACAAACATTGTTTCAAAGGTTCCCTACTTGAAAAGAGGAGGGGGAAAAACAGAACATAAAGTGTGTGGGAATGTAACACAACACCTCTTTTGGTCACTCAGTATGGCAGTCAGAATGGAACACTGATCCTTCTCAGCTCCAGAGAAGCTGGAAATAAACTGGTGCAGCCCTCTGGGCTATGGGGCATGCCCATGGCTGTGGAAAGATGAGATCATCTGCCATATCATGTTCAGCTTGCCACCAGGACCATATGGTTAAAGATTTGCTCTAATGACCTTTACCCGTCTTCCTTCTCTTGCTACTTCCTTATCTTTCCTGCAAATTCCAGTTCATATCTGATGGACTGCCTGTACTTAGCCTTATTTTCATGACAAGCAAATAGCAATCCTCTCAAGAGTGAAATTGACTCAGCCACAATATTGCCCCTTGCAAAGATCTGCTTGTGAGAAGATGTAGTCTTCCCTGTTCCCAGAGCTAACCATGGTATCACTGGGCTAGTGATTCAGAAGGAATTCCTGGATCCTGAGTAACTGAAGCCAGTCTCAACTTGTCTGGAAGTATTGGTAAAGGATTATTTGTCAAGGGCGAGCCAACCAAATAGGAGTGAAGTCTGTAGTGCCTTCCTTTTTAGAAGATGGTCACCTACTTCTTTGTCTCTTTTATCCAAGTGGGACTCAGCTATCCAGGTGGGCCCCATTATCCATATGAGCCACAGCCTGTGCAGACCATAGAACTAGATGGTAAAAAAAAAAATCACCTAACCTTATAGATGGCAAGCAGAAGCTGAGGAAGCTGTTAAAGTGGCTTCAGAGCTCCTGGTGGCCTTCAGGCTGCATTTTGCCCATTTCCGGCTTTGTGGTGGATTTCATCTACTCTGTAGAGACAGCATTGTGGGGGCTAATGACAAACATCACATCTAAGATAGGGTTGCCAGAGTTTAAGGTCTGGCCCACAGTCTCCAGTTTTTGTAAGTCACCTTCAGGCAGGAGACAGGGATGGAGATTCTCCAGTTTTTGTGGGCTCAGCTCCAGGTAAGGGGAAAGGGCTGGGTGCAAATCTCCAGGTTAGCTAGTAGAACAGCAGCTTGCTACTCTTTGCAAGGTTTAATTGAATTTTTGCTCTAACTTGAAAAGACTCTCCAGGGAGGGTCTATTTATTTACTTGGTTGGCTTCCTCCTTCCTTCCCAATTGCTGTGGTACTAGGGTTCACCTTCTGCTCTGTTCTGCATCCACCTTTTGGTTAGAAACAAGTACCAGTAGGCAAGATTACATGTTCCTTATCCCATCTCCCTAAGTAAGTGAGGAGGAATGGTTCCCTTATTTCACCTTGATCTGGGAACAGCCCCTTTGGCTAAGTTTTATCCCTTAATCTCCAAACAAGGAAATATATTCTCTGTGTGTGTTCAAATTACAAGCTGTAAACAACTGTGGTTGGTACTTAATGCATAATGTTTAATCACATCACCAAGAACTATCTCTAGGTCTCAGATGTATCAGTGCTTGGGACAATTCTGCAACCATAATCTAGGATAGTTTTTTTGTGGGATTTTTGGGCTATGTGGCCATGTTCTAGAAGAGTTTATTCCTGACATTTTGCCAGCATCTGTGGCTGGCACCTCTGAAGATTCCAGCCACAGAAGCTGGCGAAACGTCAGGAATAAACTCTTCTAGAACATGACCACATAGCCCAAAAAACCCACAAAAAAATCTGGATGCTGGCCATGAAAGCCTTCAACTTCATAATCTAGGATGTTGTGGTGACTGAATTCTAATTCCTATTTCCAGAATGTCTGGAGGGAATGCCCCCAGAACCAGAGTGTCAGGGGAGGACAGTGATTGCAGAGTAGGTTTTTTTGTGTTAGACTCTTATTTCTTCTCACCCTCTGTTTCCTTCTTACCCTGTGCAGGTAACGGAAACGGCCTGGGATATATGAATGGCGGAGAAGCTAATGGGCTTGGGGCAGGTAAAACTGAGAGATCTATTAAGAAGATACCTTTACTCCTCTTTTCCAGTTGGGCTCCCACCCTGATCTTTACAGTGCCTCCTACTGGGCTGGTGTAACTGGAAGCACTTTCTGCAACCAGATGCTTCACTGTGCCTTCACTTATGCCTTCGCTGGGCTTAGCTTTCATTTCTCACTCTGTCTAGCAGGTGCATACAGTCCCCTCGCAGCTGGGAAAGCACCAGGAGGGTATGGTGGTCCACTAGGCCCTGGACAAGCACTGGGAGGCTACGGTAGGTGGTCCTATATTTGTGTTATGACACCAAGTTGAAGACCTCCTCCTGTCCCACCACTATGGCACCAAATGTGGGGACATCCTAAGATGTCGTCATTGTTCCCATGTGTGGCTTTATTTGTGTAATCCCACAACTCAACAACACCCTTGCACCTCTGCTGCCATGACAGACACTATGTGTCTGAATTCATCCACACCAATAACAATACTGTAGCATCATCAGGGGCTCAAATGTATAATACTAAAATTAAGCAGAAATTCACTGTACAGTAGAATCATAAAGTTGGAAGAGACCACAAGGGCCATCCAGCCCAGTCTCCTACACTCAAAGTACTCCAGACAGATGGCTGTCCAGCCTCTCAAAAGCTCTAAAGGAGATTCCACCACACTCCAAGGCAGCAGATTCCACTGTCAAGCAACTCTTACCATAAGGATATTCTTCCTAATGTTTAGGTGCAATCTCTTTTTCTGAAGTTTGAATCCACTGCTCTGTGTTCTAGACTCTGGAGCAGCAGAAAACAAGCTTGCTCCTTCTAAAATATGACAGCCTTTCAAATAAATAAACATGGCTATCATGTCATCCCTTAACCTTCTCTTCTTCAAGGCTAAACATACGCAGCTCCCTAAGCCATTCCTCATAGAGCATGGCTTCCAGGCCTTTCTCCATTTTGGATGCCTTTATTAGATTTCTTTCTCTTTTACTTTAGGAGGGAAAGAATCAAAGTATGGAATGAATGGCTTTCTGGGAAATGGGTACAGAGGTAAGAGATAAGAGAAAGTATACAGTATTTTCCATAATTTTGGCAGTTGTTCATCCTTGTTGCCTATTTCATCCAGAAACTGTATGTTCCTCCGGACCCTCTTCAGACACATCTGTATAGTTCAAGTTTTCATAGAACAAAAGGTGACCATTATCTATCCCACAAACATTAACAGTTTTAAAAGGAAAATCTTTCCTAAGAGTTCTGGCATCTATAGGTGAGGTGAGCAAATTGCTGGCCCACAGATGTTGTTGGACACCAGCTCCCATCATCCCTTACCATTGGCTGTCTTGATTAGAAGTTGTACTTTTACAATATCTGGAGAACCACACTTGCCTGCTCCATCTATAATAGAATATAAATGACTAAGGCCTGATACAGACAGGCCAAAATAAAGCTGCTTCGAGTCAATGATATATGCATCCTAAGAGTTCAGAAGCTGCACCAAAGCCATGCTCCAGTCCTAAGGCCTGGAGTGCAGCTTTGGGGCAGCTTCCAGACTCTTAGAAGACATGCATAATCAAAACACCATACCTCCAAAGTGACCTGAAGCAGCTTTATTTTGGCCTGCCTGTATAGGGCGCATGTAATAGATTGGGTCTAGGATTAGTCCAGTGAGGAGAAAACCCATCCATGGGCATACTCTGACAAAAACTGGAACTTAACACATATTTCAAAGATGATCATATTTATAAATCTATACTTCTCTGGAGCTGAAGAAAGAATTGAGTTACATTTGTTATATACCTGCAATATAGATATGCTTTTGGCTCCAAGTTGAGAGTATTTCTGGAGAATAATGTACAGTACATACATCCCCACTCACAAAATGCTTGAAGACTGTACCATTTTGTAATGTTAAGATTGTTTCTTATATGATGATCTGGTGAATAAAATAATCATATCCTATTCTACATCATGCCTTTCTGTGCTCTGCTTCTGTCCACTGCAGACCTGGAATAAATGTAACAGTAGTTGTCCAATTATCCTCATCTTTCCCTAGTTCGCTGCACTTCTGGAAAATGCTGAAGAGGCGAGATTGCTCCAAGGAACGTCCCGCAGCAGGATTTAGACATCCCAACAATCTTTTTGGTGCTATTTCTGATGACCAGCAACACCAAAGTTTTCCAGTATAAATGATCATGCCTTTCTTTTTCATACTGTATTATTTTATTATTAGAAATGTTGCATTTTAAAAGTGGGAGAGGGAGTTTGCTTTTAGGTTTTAAAACCTCCGTCAGCACTTTTTCTCAAGCTCCTAGGATGGTAGTGATCGAGTGCTATAGAAATGTGCAATGCAGAGATGGAAATCCTTCCCACTTCCCATGTGTTTTTAAAATCCCAGTTCTTTGAAAGTAGTTTAGAGATTATTCCCATCTGTGTATATGGCGTCCCATACCCTTGTGTCTTTTCAATTAAAAACAACAAGAACATTTTTGTCTTGCGTCCTTATTGTTGGAGACACAAGCATAATGTTGTCCAACACAAGCCATGGTGCTCATTTTAACATTCATGAATAAGTAGCGATCATGAATACAGAACAGTTACAGATGAGTAAATCTAAGAAATTGTTCCATGTTCATGATCACTTCTTAGGGTACACCACAGAAATAATGTAGTTCGACACTATTTCAACTGTGATGACTTCAGCCTACAAAATCCTGGGAGACACCTACACTTTTTGGCACAGAAGGTTAAAGACTTTTAAAACTACAATTTCAGGATTCCAAAGGATGGAGTTACAGCACTTAAAGTGGTGTCAAACTGCATTACTTCTACAGTGTAGTTGCACCCTTAGTCACAACCGTGACACTATTATTACGAATGTAAACCTCCCCCTCAACTTTATCTGACAACATCTGCATGGGAAGAAGGAAATCTACTTTGCTGGCAATCAGAACATGGGTGAATGGCATTTCCTTCAGGTTTTGAAAGGTTGGACCAAGAGCATCCAACCTATCTAGCTGATGTAGAATACTGGCCCTTGTCTGGAAGCAACAAAAGGCATATGAGGTTAGAAAGAGAAAGCAACTATGGTTTTGGGGATCATGTACAAGTAGGGGAGATGTGGCCTAATAATTTTGAACTGCCACTCCCATCATGTTTCAGGATGCACTGGTTAGGGATGATGAGAATTGCAGCCCAACAACACCGGCAGGGCCATTTATTTATTTATAGTATTTATACCCCGCTCTTCAGCCTTAAAAACAATCTGAGCATTGAAAAGCAGGGCAGGCAACTGAATACAGTACAGGTGAGATAAACGGGAACCCATATACAGTACTACAATCCAAGCACAATCTATCCAGTGTTTCTCACAGTGCTGGCCCAAGACATTTTCCTCTGAGGCTAAGAACACATTATTATTGTTGTTGTTGTTGTTGTTGTATTTATACCCCGCTCTTCAGCCCTAAAGGCTATCAGAGGGGCTAGTGCCCTTTGTCGAACAGTCCTTAAGACATACACACAGCAACAACAAAAGGCTGCATAATGTGATTATACATGTTCTGTACTGTGACTCTTAACATCACTATTTTTCTCCTGCATGAGTTTTAACAAGTTTGCTTTATGAAGAAGCCAATGAAGCCTTGAAAGCTTGCATAATGTATTTTATGCTTTAAATCTGGCCCAATAAAGGCACTGATGCTTGGGGAGTTAGCGTCTCAGAGGTCTCGAACCCCAGAAAATTGACTTCTGGTAAGCAGATTTATTGCTTTCACACATCAGCATTTATTAGCGCTCTGTATCGCATCCAAAAAAAGTGAGTTTATATCCCCGAAAGTACGTGCAGAAATAAAACCAGTTAGTCTTAATGGTGCTGCTACACTGGGAATGCCACTACATCTGACAGTTCTGATGAGAAAACTGGACTTGAGAAAAGAGGCAACTGTTAGAACAGAATATGGAGAAACAGAATGGCTCCCAATTGGCAAAGGGGTCAGGCAAAGCTGCGTTTTATCATCCTATTTGTTCAACTTGTATGCAGAAAATATATGATGAGGGCATTTAGACTCCAAAGGAGGAGTGAAGATAGGAGAAAAGAACATCAACCATCTAAGAGATACAGATGGCAACATACTACTAGCGAAAATATCTGAGATATGGAATAATGGCTAAGGAAAATTAAAGAAGAAAGTGAAAAGGTGGGCTTGCTGCTGAACATAAAGAAAACAAAATAATGCCTACAGAGGATCATAGAGTTGGAAGAGACTGCAAGGGCCATCCAGTCAACCCCTGCCATGCAGGAACTTTCAATCAAAGCATCCCCAATAGATGGCCATCCAGCCTCTGCTTAAAGACCTCCAAGGAGGGAGACTCCACTACACTCCAAGAGAGTTTGTTCCACTGTCAAACTGCCCTTACTGTCAGGAAGTTCTTCCTAATGTTGAGGTGGAATCTCTTTTCCTGTAGCATCCATTGCTCCAGGTAATCTCTGGAACAGCAAAAAACAAGCTTGCTCCCTCCTCAATATGACATCCCTTCAAGTATTTAAACAGGGCTATCATATCACCTCTTAACCTTCTCTTCTCCAGACTAAACATCCCCAGCTCCCTGAGTCGTTCCTCACAGGACTTCATGGTTTCCAAACCCTTCACCATTTCAGTCGAACTCCTTTGGACACGCTCCAGTTTCTCAACATCCTTTTTGAATTGTGGCGCCCAGAACTGGTCACAGTATTCCAGGTGGGGCCTGACCAGAGCAGAATATAGTGGCACTATTACTTCCCTTGATCTAGACACTATACTTCTATTGATGCAGCCTAAAATCGCATTGGCCTTGTTAGCTGCTGCATCACACTGTTGACTCATGTGTTCAACTTGAGGTCTACTTGGCCTCCTAGATCCCTTCCACTTGCTCAAAGGAGGTTTGCCACTGGCCGAGGCTGAGAGAGCGTGACTGAACTTCCCAAGGTCACCCAGTAAGTCTTATTATGGCTTACAGATATTGGAACCCTGGTCTCTCCAGAGTCCAACACCCATTACATTACAGGCGGATCCTGAATCCTGATTGGCTAAACGAGAAAAAACAAAATGGCGCCCAGTAGGAGGCGAAGGGAAGCGAGGAGAAGAAGAAGAGTTCTAAAGGGGGCGTGTCCTGTGGCTTCGAGCGTTCCCGCTGTTGCTGGGTTTGGCCCCGCCCCCTTTGACTTTGTGACGTAGAAAGGCGGAAGTGGGCGAGGCCGTTTGGAATTTTGGCGCGAGCGCCGGGCGTTGGTCGAGGCTTCGCTTCGAGGAGGGAGGGGCGGGGCTTGGGTTTGCGCGCGCTTTGGGGGAGAAAGGGAGGGGGCGCGCCCTGGCTACATCCGGGTCTTCTTCGCCCGGGGGCTCTTTCCCTTACAACTGAGAGGAGGAAAAGCCTGGGAAGAGGTAAGACCCCCTCAGAATAAAGATGCGTTGCGTTGTGTTTGTTGTGTTTGTGTACCTTCCAGTCGTTTCCAGCTCATGGCGGCCCTAAAATGGGGTTTCCTTGGCCCAAGTTTCTTCAGAGAGGGTTTGCCATTGAGGCTGAGAGAGTGTGACTTTGCCCAAGGTCACTTAGTTGGTCTCCATAGTTGAGTCGGGATTCGAACCCAGAGCCCGACATCCAAAGCCACGCGAGCTCTTGGTATACATTAGCCACAGAGTTACTGCTTATTTTAACCTTAAGTATCAAAATCATTTTGCAGAGCACTGTAGAGGCACAAGAGCCATTGGGGAGCAAATAATATACATAGCATGAGATAAAGGTTTATTTTATCATGTTGTTGTTGTTGTTGTTGTTGTTGTGTGCCTTCAAGTTGTTTCCAGCTTAAGGTGACCCCTATTGTGGGGTTTTCTTGGCAAGTTTCTCCAGAGGGGTTTGCCATTGCCTTCCTCTGAGGCTGAGAGAGTGTGACTTTGCCAAAGGCCTCCCAGTGGGTTTCGTGGCCAAGCTGGGATTCGAACCCTGGTCTCCGGTGTCATAGTATCCAACGCTCAAACCACTATGCGCCAGAAGGGCTACATGTGCAAATACATGTTCCAAATATGTATTCTATATTAGCATTCCAATGTGGCAATGATGATGATGATGTTCTCTGCGCCTTTGCCAAGGCTTTGATTGAGAGTTCCTGCATGGCAGAATGGGGTTGGACTGGGTGGCCCTTGCGGTCTCTTCCAACTCTAGGATTCTGTGATTCTAAGCCATTTCCAACTCATGGCAACCCTATAATGGGGTTTTCGTGGCCCAAGTTTCTTCAGAAGTTGGGTTTGCCATTGCCTTCCTCTGAGGCTGAGAGAGTGTGACTTGCCTAAGGTCACCCACTGGGTTTCCATGGCTGAGTATTGGGGTTTTTCTTCTTCTTAAATTGGGGATAGAGGTGAAGTAGAACTTGTGGTGTCAACCTTCCTCATGCCAACTTGTATGGCGAGGGAAAAGGGGTGTATAATTGGCGCCTTGTGAGGAAGGATGGCCAGTTCAGACAGGGTTTGGATTTTGAGGCAGGAGATGGAGCTGATGGAGACAGAAAATGTGTTTGTTTTATTTTCTCCCAATATAGGGACTCAAAAGAGTTGTCAAGAAAACATATCCAGGGTTTGCCATGTTGGCCAGTTGTTGTTGTGTGCCTTCAAGTCGTTTCCAACTTATGGCAACCCTTTCCCAGGTTGTTGGTTTTTTTTTTTTTTGCTGCAGCCCAGTGTATCTTGAAAGTGCCATGTTTTGAGATGTCTATTCTGCCTACTTCTGTACAGAAAACATCATACCTAGAGCAGTTTTAGACAAGGAAGGAGGAGGAGTGAAGGTACAGCAACAAGGCAACACTATACTTCTAGTGGAAAGCTTCACAGATTCGGAACAGTCACTAAAGAAAGTCGAAGAAGAAAGCGCAAAGGTAGGCTTGCTGCCGAACATAAGAATCCTCCAAATGTTGCTAGGTTGTATCTCTTTTCAGCAATAGTCAGATTCCTGTGGTGAGGAATTATGGGGGCTGCAGCCCATCAGCATCTGGAAAATCCCACTCTGCCCGTCTCAGAGTTATTTAAGCTTTTCTTGCATTCATGCATGTGATGAAATGGACAAGAATCTGCAAAAGCTTGCGCCAAATAAAAATAATTAATCTTTGTTTTTGCTGCAACCAGATTAATAAAGGGGCCCCTCCTGAAATTTTTAGGATTACTTACATTGTTGAGGTAGGGGAACTAGAAGGATGTTGCGTCAAAGGGGTCTTGGAAAAGTTTTTGAGGAGGGGTTTGAAGATAGTTTAGACCTCGCAGAGGCTTTCAAGGGTGGCAGATCCTGTCTGAGTTTAGAAACTAAGCAGGGCCAGAACTGGTCAGTACTTGCATGGGAAACCACCAAAGAATACCACGTGCTGTACGCTATATCCTAAGAGTCAAGGATGGCTGAGCAGTCTAAAGTGCTGCATTCAGGTTGCAATCATGAGTTTGAATCCCACATCTAAAAGCAATGTTTTGGGTGCCAGCATGATGCAGTATTCAGATTGTTGGACTTGGACATTGGGAGATCAGGGTTCATTTCCCGCTTGGCCATGGAAACCCACTGGGTGACCCTTGGGCAAGTCATGATGTCTCAGCATCCGAAAAAGGCATTGGCAAACCCCCTCTGAACAAACAAAGAAAGCCCAGTGATAGGTTCGTTCCCCTTAGGGTCACCGTACATGGGAAATGACCTGAAGACTTGAAACACATATGCACAGAGTTCCAGAAACTGGGGGAAATGGTGGAGCCTTTTGGGGGAGCAGATGCTCTTCAGAGGGACTGAAGACAGTGAAGCGTACACTATGTTTCCTCACTTTACTAACGGCAGACTCTCACTCTGGGCAGACTTCAACCTGTAGGATTTACTTTGGGTGTTTTTCTAGAACCCACAGAATCTCCCAGGCAGGTTACACATGTTTAAAACTAAATAATTCTGAGCCTGGGAATTGATTTTGAGTACTAGAATTGAGCTGAGTTACAGTCTGTACACACAATTTCTCTCTCTTTTCTCTATCAGTCTCTCTCTCGATTGCAGCAATGTGAGCCCACTGGGTGACCTTAGGCATGTTACACTCTCTTAGCCTCAGAGGAAGGCAAAGTCGAACCTCCTTTGAACAAGCCTTGCTGTGAAAACCCCATGATAGGTTTCCCTTAGAATCACTGAAAGTCGGAAACAACTTGAAGTTGCACAATATCAACAACAGTATAGGAGAAGAATCATTTTGGTTGATGCTATTGTCAGACAGTTGGGAGACAGAAATCTTTATTACAAATCACTTAGTAATAATTCCAAGTCTATTTTGTGTCCACCTTTGGTCTAAGAATGCGGTTGGACATTCAGTTAGACTTACTTTCAAAGAAGATATGGCAATTTCTAGATCAATGGCCTATTTTTTAGAACTTTATTCTGTCCTTAATGTTGAGAAGTTGAGGGTACAGAGTTATCCCCCTCATACAAATTATATTGGCCAAGGAAGGACTTTTGCGGCTGGGCATAATCACAATACCACCACCACCCTGAACTTACTTTTCTACCTGGCAGTGCCTCCATCAAAGTAGCTCAGAGCAGTTGGCTTAACATCACGATTGAGGTTGATGTGTAGATTCGAATGTTGTTTTCCTGGTCTTAGTCTTATATTTTGGGCATCGCAGACATGTCTAGTCACCCTGATAGCTAAAGACAATTTCCAGTCTGAAATGCAGTGTCACAGTGAGTACTAGATTATTTTGGGGTGTGTGTATGTGTGTGCACCTTCACGTTGCCTGGCAATTTATGGTGACCTTGTGAATTTCATAGGGTTTTCTTAGACAAAAAATACTCAGAGGTAGTTTTCCCAGTTCCTTTCTCTGAAATATAGCCTTCAGCACCTAGTATTGAGTGGAGGTCTCCCGTCCAAGTAGTAACCAGGGTTGATCCTGCTTAGCATCCAAGATCAGGCAGGATGTGGTACCTTTAGAGTATTTAGGAAATAAGCATAAAATGGCACCTTCATGATTTGCTTTTTGTTTGGTTCAGCAAGGGTTTCTCGTGTTTTGCTTATCTCATTGCACCCAAGGTCAGAACATCCCACCCGACATTACTGTATTATAGCTGGTTTTCAGGACAAGGCTGGGTCCCCATGTGCCACTCCAAATATTTCTAGGCTAAGGGATGAGATAAAAATACAGCTATAATTATTTGTAATATTAGAATATATGCATGCATCTTTATTATGAAGCAAGTCCCACTTTCAGTCTTTAGGGCTTACTCCCTGGTAAGTGTTTCTAAGATTGCAACCTTCTCTTCCCCCCCCCCCCCCCCAACATAGATTCATGTGGCTTACAAGCAAGGAAATTGTGGTGTAAATTGATACTCTGAAACTCTGTATCTTCCTAATGACACTCTGCTTAGTTTCTTCTTTCTGTGATTCTGCTGACAAGCTTTCTTTGCTTTGGTCTGAGTGCCACTGGAGATTCATATTCCATCCTTGTCAGTTTCCTCTGAATGTCATGTGGTTTGTCAGCAATCACTGAAGTCATTAGAAAACCCCATCACTGTTAGGGATAGCTATGGGACAATATGGCAGATGCTCACATGCTCTCCAAATGGCCTGTGCCTGGAGACAACAATCCATGGGGCATTGATCTTTGAGGATGGAATTCTAGTGGCTGATTGGAGGCATGAATTCTGTTGAAACCTCTGACTGATAATAATAATAATAATTAATAATAATTTGTTTTATTTATATACCGCTATTCCAAAGATCATAGCGGTGAACAGCAAGTAAGCTATTTAGCAAGTAAGCTAATTTGCCCCCAACAGTCTGGGTACTCATTTTAGCGACCTCGGAAGGATGCAAGCCTGAGTCGAGCTTGGGCCCTTTTGCTGGTCTTGAACTCGCAACCTTGTGGTTTTGAGTGAATGGCTGCAGTACAGGCATTTAACCACTAGACAGAGCCTGGAAATAGGTACAAACATAAATAGGTCCATGCTGCAAAACAAGCTATAAAAGAAACTAAAAAGCAGAGCCATCTACTTATAAGTGGTGCTAGGTATACGTTTTTTCAGGATTCCTGTGCTGCTGAATTTGACTCTTGCATTTAGGAATAGGACTGACTTTAAATTGAATTTATGTCCCTCATTCATGTCATTTTGTCATGTTCCTCATGTTGTTTAGGTATGTACAGAGAAAATATTTTCAATTTTATATATGTATATTTTTCCTGCTCCCACCCATTCCTGTGGCTAGCGGACTTTAAAAGCCCAGCATGAGAGACTCATTGGCCCGTTACATACGGGCAAAAAGTACGCGCTCTGTGCGTACTAGGGTTAGAAAGAGACATCACTTCTTGACACCCCTAACCCTAATACGCACAGAGCGCGTAGAAAATGGCGGCACCCTATGCACATGGGTGCCGCCATGACTACGTCACGACCGCTCCGCATCCAACTGAGGTGGTGCAGAATTGACGTAGTCGCACTGTGCAAGAGCGCCTGGGGCACTCTTTTGGCAGCGCAGGAAGGAGCTCCGTTTCGGAACTCCTGCCAGGATTTGCATCGCTGGCGCAGCCTCTACATGGCGGCCTCTTTCTCTTGGTCCCCACTGTCGCTGGGTATCCTTGGGGCTCGAAGCCCCAAGGACACCCATTTCCAGGCCACGGGGAGGTGGCCTTTTGCCGCTTCCCCGCAGCCTGGAAAGCGGCGGATCGGGGCCTCAAACGGGCGGTCTGTAACCCACCATTGCTTCTTAGTTCTGACAGTGGAGACATTTACTTTAATCCTATTGACTAGTTTCTGCTTCCAGATATGCCAGTAGCTCTTGACTGTGCAGAGGCTGAGTCCCAGTTGATCCACACTCCTCTGCCAGTGCCAGCATTCTTCCGTGAAGCAGAATGTAGCTTCTCAGTCAAGCGGGCCCGCCAGCCTCTCAGCTATACTCTCCCTCCACGGCCACGCCACAAAAGTACGCTAACTGTGAGTCGAATTTTCTCTGACCGCCGGCTGCAGCCGTGGACCAAGCTCCAACCGCGCAGTGTTTCCTTCCATGGAGAAAAGAGGCAAGAGCCACCCCTTCGTAGTCGCCTATATGACCCCACCAAAAGAGAACTATTTTTCAGGCAGTGTTTCCAGCAGCTGAGTTGTCTGGGACGTGGCTCTTTTGGTGAAGTGTACAAGGTAAGACAATGACAGGGGGACAAACAGTCTCATTATGTAACAACCTACTTCACACAGGGTAGACTTAACCTAATGATTTTTGTACCGTAAGATGAGTTATGGGCTTAGATGCCTTTAAAAGAAGATCAGAGGATGTGTCTTATCAGTTACTATTAAGTGTGACAGCTAAATGGCATCTCCATGTTTAGAAACTGGATAGCCCAAATACCAGTTTGTAAGTGGGGAATGTGAAAATGTGCAATTGGCATTGTTGTATGTTTGTGACCAACAGGAGATTGGTATGAGAAACATAAGTTGGAATAGATAGACCTGTTTAGACCAGCAGTGCTCTTATATTTGGATTAATTTTTATAGAGAATTTGTTCCCTACTTTCTATTTGACATAATTTGTTATTATTATTTATTGTGATACTATTTAAATGCTTCTTAAATTAAAATGCAATGCCTTAAATATCCGATCTCCACTGTTTGTACTTATAGGCCATTCTGTTTGAGGAACAAATGGTACATTTCTGTGTAGTTTGATTAAAACTTAACAATGCCAATTGAGCATAGTTTCTTTTCCTAAAATCTGTATGTTTTTGGGACATAACATTGGGATACAGTGTTACCCCGGGATACGAATGTGCCGCCTTACGAAATTTCCGGGTTACGAAAAAATCCAATTGAAAAAAACTGTTCCGGGTTACGAAGGTTATTTCGGGTTACGAAAGAAATTTTGGTGCTTTTCGGCGCTTTTTCGCACCAAATCGCGGCTTTTCCCCATTAGCGCCTATGGGGTTTCGGCTTGCGAAAGCCTTTCGGGTTACGAAAGCGGCGGCGGAACGAATTATTTTCGTAACCCGGGGTAACACTGTATTCCCATTCCCTACTAAGGTGTTAGGAGTTTCTGAAGCTGTACCTGGGCAGGAATACCCTTGGAAACTTCTTTAAAATATGGGCCTGAATAGTCTATTTCATCTCTTACAGGTACGTTATAGGGAGGATGGACAGCTGTATGCTGTGAAGCGTTCTGTGGAGCTGTTTCGAGGTGAGGGTGACAGGCAGCGGAAATTGGCAGAGGTGCGCAAACATGAACGTGTAGGGCACCATCCCAACTGTGTGAGCTTTATACAAGCCTGGGAGGAGCGCGGTCAGCTCTACATCCAGACAGAGTTGTGCCCAGGCAGTCTGCTGCAATACTGTGAGAAGTATGGGCCACTACCTGAATGGCAGGTGCGGGCCTTCCTCTGGGATTTGCTGCAGGGATTGCACCACCTACATGGCCGCAATCTTTTGCACATGGATGTCAAGCCAGCTAACATCTTCCTCTCATCTAGCAATGTCTGTAAACTGGGTGACTTTGGGCTCATGCTGGAGCTGGACTGTGGAGATCTCAGTGATGCTCAAGAAGGGGATCCCCGTTATATGGCCCCTGAGTTGCTCCGTGGAGAATACACCAAGGCTGCTGACATCTTCAGGTGTGGGGTGAGATGGGAAGGAGGGGAGCTAAGATCTCTTGTGGCACTTGCTCCCCTGCCACATAATCCATTGCAGTGGAAACTGGTACTGTAGCCCAGTAATGCTGTGTTGGCCCTGTTCCTTTATCTCTCTGTTTTCTCTTCCTTCTCAGTCTTGGCATAACCATTTTAGAGATTGCCTGCAACATGGAGCTCCCCAATGGAGGTGAAGGATGGCAGCAGCTGCGACAGGGTTATCTGCCCCCTGAGTTCACTGCAGGTGAGTGGAAGCAACAGATACAGTAGTATTGACCAGAGCAAGACACAGTCAATCCCCAGATGGAGAAGTGGCTGTTGAAAACAGAAGGGTTGAGGGAAAGAGCTGGTGACCTGGAAAATCCAATATGCTGAAAGAAGCATATTCCTGCCCTTTTCAGATCTTTCTTCTGAACTGCGGACACTTCTGGCTGCCATGTTGGAACCCAGCCCTCTTCTCCGACCCTCAGTTGAGACACTGCTTGCTTCCAGCCTCATGCAAAAGACAGCAAGATGGCGGAAGTTGATGCTTCTGGCACAATCTGGGATCCAGCGGGGAGTTTCCATGTGCAAAGTGAGCATGGATTTCACCTGTGATAATCACAGTACTAATCTACAGTTGCCCTCAACTGCACTTTTCACAGCACTCTCAGGTTACTCTTTCTTTGCACTGTGTTGATAACTTGCAGCCCCTTCCTATTTCAGCCACAGTTTCCTTCTCAAAAAGGTTGTTTGTTTTCTTATGTGTGAATCAGACTGAGACAGTTCCATGTACTCTTACTGAATGATTAAATCTGTTTTTGTTACTGTCATTGTTTTGCTTTGGGGTTATGCCAGTCTCTATGGCATTGCCTTTTTGTTTTGTATGAGAAAATGTCGCTGTTCACTGTCATTGTGTGGTGTAGGGGCCCTTTTCTGGGCTCTCTGTTCCTGAATACTCAGTATATGACTCTTCCCTTCTACTCATTCCAGACTCTCCTTAGGTTCATGCAGTGGGTCTGGGAGACTGTATGCAGCCCAGCTCACTGGCTGCTGTTCTGGCATCAGAATGTTCCAGTTACACCTCCACATTCACCCCTTGTTCTACCCTTGCAAGACAGCAGTCTTTCTAGTGACTGGGGTGAAGAGGAAGATGGGAATATCGAAGAGAGCCTTGGTGAAGATGGCTTTTTGCTCTCAGGCACAGTTGGGCATCACAACCACACTTGTCCTGTAGAGCTGCACTCCTCAGACAGGTAAGTGGGTTACACTTGAAGTGAGAGAAAGCGTGCTTACTATTTTCTAGCACTAGCTACCTCCAGACTGAGAGTAGGTGTGATCCAAGAGGCCAGTTCAAAGATAGCTGCATAATTTTACCAAATGTTAAGAGTCTGGTGCAAAGCCTGAAGTAAGCAAACAGTCTACCAGGAAAGATAATTGCATCCCTTCTTGGAAATTCAGGCTCACTAGCCAGTCTGAGCTGATAGGCCCTTCAAGCCAATTTTAACATCAAATAAAACATCAAAAAACTATAAGGTGTTAGTGTGTTATAGTGGATGGTATATTGGACAATCCCCTTGGGTCGGGTCCCTAACAGAAGTGCACTGAGTGATCTTTGGTATTGTAATTTTTTCTTAGCTTTTTTTTATATCTTGCAGAGTGGTTGTGAGTTTTAAAAGCATAGGAAGCACAATAAAAGTAACTCAGCCTTATGGAGCAAGGTGCTACCCCTTAAATTACTGCAGTGAAATAGGACCACAGAAACCCAGTCCATCAACCATACTTCAATACAAAGTCCATCAAATGATTCAGTTTATTAACTGCATCTCCAACCTATATTGTTTATTCTGTATTGTTTGTTTAATTGGATCAGTGTTTTACCAAGTGTTGAACATCTGTCTAGTTTTAGTGTAGCAATTTTATTTCAGCTTATTTTTCAATTCTCTTTTGAGATTTTGTTTGTTATGATGTTAGCCCCTTTGAACTTGTTTTAGGAAGGAAGGGCAGCATAAGTGACCTAGGAGAGAATTTTTTCCTGACATTAACTGTAATGAATTAGACCTATAATATTAAGCAAGTCACTAGTCGTCTTTGAGAAAGCATTAGGTTCTGATCCTGATCCAACATATTACCTGTATTTCTGGCAATTCTTGAATTCCATAAACAGAGGCGTGGGTCAGTTTTTTCTTGACCTTTGGTTCTCTCAAAGTTGAGACCAATTTACAGCTTTCATAAAATTATTTGGCTTCATTTGAGAAGTGGTGATGTGTGTTGCTCATGTGACTCAAAATCTTTATCTCAAATAATTTGTGGCTTTATCTCAAATAATATGTATTTTACTTCTATAAAATAACTATCCATTCCAAACATAGAAGTTGCTGTTCTTTGCAGCTATTCCTAATTTCAGATTATATTTTTTGTGAATGATAGATGCTGAAAGTTGGGAGGACAGGTGACTAGACCACTTCCTTTTCTAACTGGGGTGCATGTAGAACATTGTCAGTTCAAGCATGTGTGCACACAATCAGTTTGGGAAGCTAGTCTGCATTCTTAACATGTTTCTGAATTTTTTTCTGGCTTCTGCTAGCTCCAGGAAATAAAAGATAATGATTTGCAAACACTGATAACATCCAAATTGTTACTATTCCAGACAGCCTGATTCCCCACTCCTGAACAGATGCCCATGTGTAGGAAGCACCTCAACACCACGACATCCCTCACCCCAGCAGACTGGTGGCAGAAAGAACAGGTGAGCTGTTCAGAAATTGTAATTGTGCTCCTGGTGGTTTTCATACAAGCCTCTGCAGACAAACGTGAATGTACAAAATCATGTCTAGGCTTTTTTGTGACTCAGCTGGTGAGCAGCTATGTACACTCAGCTGATTTCTCATAAATGTATCTTAAATATTGTAGAAGATGCAATTTTCTCAACACTAAAGCTTTGTCAACATTTCCTTACTGTGAAGCTCACCCCATTTTTAATGATTTCTTGCAGGTCTTTGGTACTCCCAGATAGTCCCAACCTCAGCTTCATCAGCCCAAAGTCTACAAACAGCAGCCCTATGTCATCAGACCTACTGCCTGTGAATGGTCTGCGACGCACACTAACTTTTGAGGATGATGAAGAGGAGGATGAATGGGAAGCAGTTGATCCCCAGTGCTCAAATCAATGTTCCACCTTTGAACCAAAAAACCTGCTGAGCTTGTTTGAGGATTCCATGGCATCTGAGCAGAAGTGTCAGAGCTGAGGGGGACTTAGGGTCTTTAGTTACTAATTTGTTTAGGCCTTTGTGGGTACATAGCGAAACTCCTCTAAGTGTGTTAACATATGTAGCCAGCATACTGAGGAGGTGAGCTGTGACATAGAACTAAGGCTAGTTATGGGGAAGCAGGACTTTTTAAAATACTGCTCCGTTCATCTCTTCTCTGCTTGAACCCCATAGTGATGCTATTTTTGAGACTCTTGCATTCAAGGGTCCTAAGCAGCATCTGCTGGAAGGCAGTAGAAAGCAAATAGTTCCCATCAGAGATCATTTGAGGGAAACCAATGTCCCTCTTTTATGTGGGGATGTGGGTTCAATATATAATGTACACATTTCTTTTTAAGTTTTGTCCTCTCTTGTTTGCATATCAGGGATATGCTGCCATTTGTGTGACTGGGATATGGTAACTTTCTCTTCCATTCTGGAGTTTTACAAAGGTGGCAGCTGTAGGATTTGACAATAAAAGCATTTACAAACTTTCACTGAATGTAGTGTGTTTCTCTTCCTTAGATATGATTTGATCATTGTCCCAAGTTGGAGCCTCATAATAAAAGACCAATATGAGGGATGGCTATTGAGAACCAAATCAAATCTGTAAAAAGGGAAGCCAGTTCTTACAAACACCTTTCCATTGAAACAATCTATACAAGTCAGTGAAGTTTTTGCTTTGCTTTTAAAATAACTGAATGAGAAGCCTTGAACATAAAAGCTGTGTTGCTGACATCTCAAAAGTATTGATAGTGCCAACTAGTGGCTTTGAACTAGGCACAGCTAGTTAAAATTCTGTTCATAAGGTATTTGTATCTAATGTATTCCAGTTGTCTTCAATGTTTCCAGTAAAAACACAGGAACTTGTGCAGCCTAACTAGAGGAAAAGAAGAGACAGTATGTTTTGATGCTGGGCAAAGTTTGTCCTGTCAAATTAGATTTTATCATACACATTCTTACTCTACTTGACCTGACTGGTTCTATAACTTTATGCTATAATTGTAACTGGATTCTTGTTTTCTAGGTCTTAATTAATGAAAATAACAAGTGGAATTAGAATTCCACTTACCAGCTTGCTAAAACTGGTTCAATCCCAATACAGAAAATGAGTAAGTAGGGATACATGGAAAGGAACTGTTCAAACTACTAACTTTCTAGTTAGTCATACATTATATCCATTGATAGTAATGAAATTACTGAAGTACAATTAATTCCACTGCTTTTAATAAGATTAATCACTAAGTTGTGAACTGTAATCTCCTGATTCTTCTGAATATTTTTAAAACAAGAGTTGAGTGCTTTAAGCACAATAAAATACACTTGACCTGAGCCACAGGCGATCATTTTCACCTCTTAGGAGTCAGGAGTCTGTCGGACTCACAACTTGTTCGGAGAGAATGGCCAGTGGTCAAGAGATCATGGGAGTGGTAATCCAATATCTGGGCAGCTGCAGGTTCCCACCTCTAAAAACTGACCCAAATGTAGTGCCATGGACAAAACTATTAGGATCTGGCATGTTAAACAGCAGAAGGCATCAGACTGAAACCTGGGGAGTTATCTTGTACACAGTATGAAGAAACAACAACACAGAAGAGATTGTAACACCATTTAGAAGACGTTTCTGAAGAATTCCAAAAAGAGATACCACTTCCTATGAAATGCCAGGCGAAACACAAATATTCCTTATACATCTCTTTATTAGAAGCCCAGACATGCCATCTGTCCAAGAGGTTCTGGAACCATAAGCACCTACATTTTCTTTCCTCCCTCCTCCATGAAGTGCATTTTTAGCTGGGTGCCTTGCTCTTTTATTTTAAAGAGATATGTCGCTTCAGCCCAAAGAAGCTGCGAACATTAACCATGTCCGTCTACCCTGAGATAACAAGAGACAAGACTGGGCTGTGGAAGCAGGTGAAACCACTGCAGCCCAAAGTAGCAGTGCAGAAAAGACGTTTCACACCCCAATGTGGGAGGCCTGAATCAGTCTTTCCCTCCTCCTAATGCAGACCTGTTGATGCATCTTCCTTCTGCCTCAGCAGAAGACAACTTGTGGCAAGTAAACAGAAGGCCTCAACTTGGATATTCTCCACCAAGGCAGAAACCTTTACAATAGTTACCATCCCAAGACCCAATGAAATCTCTTTCCCATATGCGCTTCAGCTGCTCACTGTTAAAATTGTACCTGACTGGTCCAAGTTCTTATCCACCAGCTGAATCACCCTCTCTAGAGATGACAGATCCCAATTAATATGGCATGCATTTGCAGGTCTTTTCCTAAGAACATATGCAGCCCCAGGCACCTGAGAATTTAAAGGAAAGGAGTGGGGATGCTCATTCCAATCTGGCCGGTTTGCTAACAGCACTGCCTCCCACCCACTCACTTTGCAGAGTGAAATTGCAAGAGGGTAACTTTCACTTCACCCACCCACTCATATTCGCAGAAAGATACAACTACATGCCATATCTAGTTTGGCTCTGACTCAAGGAAATCCAGATAGGCTTGGCTTTGCTACACACTGAGAACTAGTTATCAGTATGGTTCACCAGAATTAAGTCCTTAACTATTTTCACACATGCTCATTTGCTCAGCCACTGATACAGTATGGATTAAGATAGGTGCTGCATAAGAAAAAAAGAGAAATCTCCACTGTGAGAAGGGAGGAACATCATTGTCTACAAGAGCTTTTTAAAAGCCACATTCTTGTAACCTAGGTAAATACATTTGCTGAACTTAAAATGACAATATCTTTATAAGGACTACCAAATATGAATTGGGTTGGTGGGCTGGTTTGGGTGGATTCTTTTGAGGCTACCCTCCCCAAAAGATTGTAATTTAAGAATTTCTGCCATGAAAATTTCACTGGCATCAAGCAAGCACCTAAAGGGCTCTGAGCCAAATTTCAGGCACCAGAAGGGAATGCCTGACCTCCCAGTTCCTAACCTGGGGGACAAAAGAGGAGTGTAAAGGAATGGCCAAGTGCCTTGCCAGAATACAATCCAGATCAGCCATCCAGAAAAATTTAGCTAGTGACCATGAATCTGAGTTAAGATGTTAGCATTTTTAAAATTTATTTTTAAAGTAGGCACCAACCTCATGATTCCAGTTCTAGCCAAACAATGCAAAATCCAGAGATAGCCACCATGAGCTACCAATTCAAAAGGCCAGTGGAAAAAAAATTAACAGAGATTTGGAAAAATGAGTAGAATTGTCTCCAGGCCAAGAAAGGGGAGGAGGCAAGCAGCATCAACTCATGTGTTCATGAGAGCCATCAGGAAATAAACCTGAAAGAGCTCTCTCAATTTCATGCTGAAAAGCATACATTTTGGCAGAAGTCTAATTAGTGAAGAAGGAGAAAAAAGTCCAATCCAAGAATAGGTATCCTGGGTTTATCCCTAAATACCAGTCACCAGAAAAAAAATGGGAAATGGAGACAAGCTGTAAGACAGCCAAAATCCCAAATTTGGTGAAAACTACCAGAAGTGGAAACATGGACCCTCCTGAGCTTCCACCCCAACCAAATTTCAAGGCCCCTGTTTGCCCCTTTGGCAGGGAAGGGGGAAGGGAGGTGCTGGTTCAAGTGCTTCAAGTCATTTCAGAGCAAATTAATACATATAGAGAGCATCTCTTTTCCAGTCTGCTGGCTAGCTGCACCCCACCATTTTCTTTCCAAAAGGCCCTCCCCTTCTTTCAAGGGCAGCTGACCTTGGCACCCAGGTGTCTAACCAGCCCTTTTGTAAAAAAACCCAGAAAGTATTGCATGGTGTCTGAAAGTTACCTGGATAAAAAGGTCTATTTAAATACCGTGCCTCTAGAAAGCAGAGAAGTTGTACTCAAAACTAGCATCTTCTACTCAATTACTTCTCTCCCAGTGCGTACTTCACCTTCAAAACAGGTGAAAATTATGTCAAAGCAACGGTATTCTCCCTCAGCCACCACCACCACCAAAGCCCAGGAGAAATCTAGCTCTGATGACAAAGGCGCACAACCTAGAGGAAACGCCTGTAGGATCCCCACAAGTTATGAGACTGTAGGTCAGTAAGCCAGGCTATTTACTAACCATGTAATTCTTACCCACCCACTCTTGTGGTGGTACTTTGGAAGAACAAGGGGAGAAACTGGCTGATTTCAAAGCACCTCAGATCAATGGAAATCCACTGCTGACCCACAAGTACCCAGATCCTAGAAATGTTGATCCATGAGTATGCAACCAATGGAAAGCCATGGTCCCAAGAGAAGGCAATCCCACCCTTTTCTAAGTAGGTTGTTTCCACATACTTCCTTGTCCAATTCAGCCCTTGTAGAAGACTTTGAACAATGAAATAACAGCCTAAAGCCTCCCACTTCTCAATCAGTGGGGTTCTCCTGCTGAAGGCTGGGGTGCAGGCCGAGACACAGAGTGGTCATTCCAAATGGCAGGCGTGGTTGCCAATCCACTGTAGATCAGCCACGACTCCCCAGTGTAAATAGAGGATACTGACTATCACCAGCACGTGCATAATCTGATGGCTGTTGAACCAGTAGTCAAAACGGCCCGGCTTCCAGCGCTCAGGCACTCGCGAGATATTGATGACACCCCCAAGGAAGGCCAACCCGTCCATTATGAGGTATGAACGCAGTGAGGAAGGATGTCCTGTCCCCAATCCCACCCAGCGCAAGTAGAAGAAGAAGAAGCGGAAGAAGGCCTGCCAGACAAAGGCTCGCAGGCGATTGACACTGGAACGGGCAGTCACTGCACAGAAGATGCCGTAGCTTGACAGGCCGGTGTAGAACAACAGGGAAAGAGTGCGAGGAATTGGGAAGCAGGCCAGTGTGCAGTAGATGATTGGCAGAGCACCTGCAGAGGGGAGAAAAAGACAGAGAGAGATAGAGTCAATCATTTAGGATGTTCAAGGACAAAACTAGTAATTGGAGCTCTTGTGGCCAATTTCTAGCACTCACAAGTTGGATGGAATGAGTAACTTAGAGTTATACATTCATAACTGGTTCATAGTCATGATACCTGCATATCCACTAGTTTAGGGAATATGTAAGATCCATGAAAATGTACCAGGCAGCAGTCACAAGGATGTGTTCCCCTGTTGATCAGGAAGCAACTGACCAACATTCCCAACCCCAACCCCCTCATACAAGCAATTGGGAGGGGGATTTGTGAGAGAGACCCTGCTTTTGCCTGTCACAATGGAGCTTGATTACAGGAGTGTAAATCTCAGTCAGCTGCTTCCCAACAGATGGGAACAGACCCTCCTGCTTGTGATGGCTACTGCCTGGCAAGTGTGGATGGAGTGGGGTCAGGCCAGGAGAGACTACTTAGCTACGTAATTGTAGTAGTGACACAGCTAAGTAGGAGATACAGAATCACAGCTGATATTTTTTGCTGTCCTCCATGCTGTCTCAGAACAAACTACTTTTTTCTCAAGATTCCCCACGTTCCCTTAATTCTATGTCTGGCCCTCATTCTTTTAATCAGGGGCCTACCACTGCCACCAAATCAACTGGCCTTTCACTACCTGCTACCTTACCAAACTTGGCCCCTATACCCTAAAAACTCCAAAACTTTCCAACTTTAGATTCCACCCAACTTAAATCTCTATTTCATGCCAATTGTGCTTACAGCAAAGCATATTACAGGCAGAAGCCCCTGAGTTCAGTTAGTGGCATCTCCCCGTTAAAAGGAGGAAGGTGATGGAGAAGACTTGTGCTCAAGACTACAGAATTGCTGCCAATTAGAGGACCGTATTGAACTTGGTGTACCAGTGGGGTGACTTGGCACATAAGGTAGCTTCCTATATGGCTTCAATTATAGAACTTTTAAGAACATGAGAAGAGAAGGCCTACCTAATGTTCCCACAGTGGCTAACCAGATGGCTATAGGTAGCCCATAAAGAAGTCATTAACACAATAATAGCTTCTCACTCCCCCCCCCACTTTTCTCACCCAAGAGGGATTAACAAGCATACTGCTCTGATACTAGAGAAAATATAGGACTATCATGTAGCCTTTTCAAGGTATCCCAAGTGGCAGTCATTACATCTAGCACTACATCATTTAATGCACCATATGAAAGGGTGCTTCCTTTTGTATGTCCTCCATTCCCTACCACCCAGGTTCATGATAGGTTGGAACTTGGGTTCTGCTATTACATCTGTGTTGTCTTTGTTGTTTTGAGTGCTTTCCAGCTGACTTCAAAGTATAGCAGCCACATCATAGAATATTCTTGGCAACATTTATTCAGAGGAGGCTTGCCATTGCCTTCCTCTGAATAGAGCCTGTAGCACTTGGTATTCCCTGGCAGTCTGGCAACCTGTTGGTGTCATATGCAGGGGTAAATTAATGTTATGTCTGTTTTGCCTGCATATGTCTATGACCAAAGCTCCCCACTGGACCTACCACAGAGCTTCTGAAGCCCTACATGCCCATTCCATGAATGATGGTGAGCTGGAGAGGGATCATACAAGTGTCTGGCTATGTCTCTGTAGCTGGATGTTAAATGATGACATTAGATGCTGAAACCAGTGAAGAAGCGCAGCAGATCTCGGCAAATAATGTACATTTGTCCCTCCATATTCGCTACGGTTAGGGGCACAAGACCCCTGTGATTATGGAAAAACCACAAATAACAAAAACACTTATGTTTTTACCTGAGAGGACACCTCTCTAGGAATCTCTAGGTCCTTCAGTGCAACTCTGTGGTCAATGTCCAACAGACACTGACCACAGAACTGCGCTGAAGGAGCTACATATGCCTAGTAGAGTATTCTTTCTAGGAATCTCTAGGGCTTTCAGTGCAACTTTCAGTTAAAGTTGACCATAAAGTTGCACTGGAGGACGTAGATATTCCTAGATAGAACATATTAATCAAATCTGTGAATAATCAAATCTGCAAATATGGAGAGATGAGTGTAATTGTTTTGTGTCTTGCTATAGGAACATAGCTAGATGCCACTTTCACCAGACATAGAGTGGATTCAGCAGTTCTATGGAAGATGCAGGGGTGGTGGTAGTAAATGGATCAGCATAGCATTGTTCCACATGTAGAACTCATATGCTACTCTGAGCCTTAAACTCACCCAAGGTGTTGACCATGCATATCCCACACATATCAAGGGTAAGCAAGATATGGTAGACGGTAGGACCTCCCTCATGGTTCATGAAGAGGTGGTAGAGCACGCTGCCCAACTGTGGAAAGATACACGCCAGGTAGTGCACAATTCCCAGCCATGACACTGTGAGTCGGGTCCATGGAATGGTCAATGGCAGCACAATAAGACACCCAAGTAGAGGTATGCCTGGAAAAAAAGAAAGAAAAAGACTAGATTTGGCCTAATATTCTGTCTCTAAATAGGGATGGCACTGAACCTCCCTTTGCTTGCAGTCTACCCAATTCTTCCTATGTTTTGTGTCAACCTAAAAGTTTATCTTCCACACATTTTACTCATTACAGAATTTTCAAGGTAAAAGACATTCACAAGTGGCTTTTCAGTGCAGCCTTCTACTCAATTCTAACAAGATTCAAAATCATAGTCTTGGTAGTCTTTTTTGAGCATTAAAAGATGTAAAAGAATCCTGTAGCACCTCTCAAAGGTTTTGTGGACTCTGGTCACTTCATCAAATGCAACCTTGCATCTGATGAAGTGGTCTAGAATCCACGAAAGCTTATTCTATTAATTTCTTTTTCTCAATTTCCAAAGGTGCTCCAGGATTGCTTTAATGTCTTTTTAGTACTAGGAAGAATTAGATAAAGTACCTCCACTTGCACTTAAGAGATTGTCCATCAGTATCATCTCTTGCTGCTGCTGCCCATTGACTTCCCTTCTAAAACTTTTCTGTCCCCTCACACCACTGGAACTATATGTTCTCTTCTGCCAATGAAGCAGTTTCTCAATGAACAGATTGGAGCCATCCTAGTCCATGTCTCCATTTTGAGTATTCCAGCTTGGGTGCTGTTATCCAAAATGCCAGGGTCCCGGGAGGGCACGCACTACCAACATTCATTGCGGAAATATTAGTAGCTCAGCTGAGAACAGCAAAGGGGTTTGGACAAATCAAAGCAGGGCTCTAGCCTATGGATACCAGCTCTGAAACATAGATCTCCAGAGTGCAAGGTTCAAATTAGGTTTATTTGTTAATCAGGAAGACGTCACCATCCACACAGACACTCTCACACATGCCTCCACAAAATAACAATATAGAAGACAATAGCAGACAGAGATTCCTAAGGAAAACATTTCTCTGGGCATCTGCCAACTGGAGGACCTAGAGATTCCTAGAGAGATGTTGTCTCAAAAAAAGTGTTTTTTAAAATCTCCCTCGCTTTCATGGGATCCTGCACCTCTAATCCCAGTGAATGCAGTGGGCCCACTGTACTTTGGAAACTTCTGTGGTCCTGTGACAGAGAAGCAATTGGGGGAACGTATTTCTGAGGACTACTGTACCAGGCCAATCCCATCGATCCCAGCCAGTACTGCCAATGCTGTGGGATGATGGCAGCTCTAGTCTAATATAATCTTGAAGGTCAGAGGTTTCCTCACTCAGATGATGATAGTTGTAGCCCAAAGTATTTCTATAACTAAGCAAGTTAGAATGGCAAGCAGTCATGGCAAAAGTGGCAGGAATACATGAACCAGATTTCTTTTCTTAAAACTAGCCACTGCAGGTGCATCTACGCTGTAGAAAGAATGCCATTTGACACCACTTTAAGGATAGCTCCATCCTATAGAATCCTAGGTTTTGTTGTTTTACAATGTTTTTTAAGCCTTCTCCATAAAAAGAGTGCTAGTGTCTCTCAAAACTACAAATGCCAGGATTCTGTACAATGGAGCTATGACAGCTAAAGTGGTGTCAAACTGCGTTATTTGTACACTGTAGATGCACACTTTGTTGAAGAGGTTGCCCACTATTGAAACAAATAAATGCCATTATTGTGTAGCCAGCATAGTAAATGCTCCTGTTGCAGGAATACATGCACCAGATTTCTTCCTCTCCAAGAACTAGCCACTCTGGGTACATTTACACTGCAGAAATAATGCCATTTGATACCACTTTAAGCGCTGTAGTTCCATTCCATGAAATCTTGGGATTTGTGGTTTTACAAGGTCTTTACCCTTTTCTGCCAAAGAGCACTGGTGTCTCACAAAACTAGAAACCCCAGGATTTTGTAGGATCTGCAGGAGCCATGGCAGTTCAGGTGATGTCAAACTGTATTATTTCTACTGTGCAGATGAACCCTCTGCCACCCTTCTATCCCTGTTCAGTCTGGCAGGCCCCTTTTTTCAGCCTCTTCCGTTCACTTCCGAGGTTATAGCCTTACACAAACAGATCAGGTCTCCCTGAGCCCAATTACTGTGCTAATTGAAGCAGCCTGAAGCCAAATCTCAATTATAAATGTGATAAACACCCCCCTTGGAGTTTGTTAAGAGGCCAGAAATTCTCTTTGAGAGAGGCAGAGAGAGAAACAGAAGAGACTCTGGGGGGAACTGAGTCAGCAGCCCAACCCAGGAGGACTTTCACCTTACTCAAAGCTCAAGAAGGACTCCGGAGCCACTCTTATCACCAAGAAAGGGTGCTGGCATTCTCACCCATCCCCAAGGCAGGGCTCCTGCATCTTTAATAGCTTCACAACACATAAAAATGCAGTTGGTGAAGCCCCAACCAGCATCATTAACCAGCTCAATTATAACATTTATTCTGGGCAGGACAAGTTCTGCCTGGCACATTAAAAACACGAGTTTTACTAAGTGAAGAAAATAGGTGGGGAAGCAAACAGTAAGCTGCCCATTACTGTGTTATGGCAGAACTGTGAAGAGTTACTTTTGGCAGGACTGTAACAACCAGGATCCCCTAGCTGTATTCTAGGATTGCCATTTATTCCCCTTGAAGATGATTTACACCTTTATAGCAACACCAAGTACATTTCTATACTGCTTATCAGTGCACTTAAGCACTCCTGAAGTGGTTTACAATGTGTAAGCTAATTGCCCCCAACAAGATGGGTATTCATTTTAATGAGCTCAGAAGGATGCAAGCCTGAGTTGAGCTTGAGCCCTTGGCTGGTATTGAAGTCACAACCTTGCAGTCTGTGAGTGAGTGGCTGCAGTATAGGTATTTAATCAATGCACCAACAGGGCTCCTTTAACCAAAATTGTTGTTATTGTTATGTGACTTCAAGTTAACTGACTTATAATAATAATAATACGTTTTATTTATAGACCGCTATTCCACAATGATCATAGAGGTGTACAGTAAAAATGGCGACCTTATCCTAGGGTTTTCTTGGCAAGATTTATTCAGAGGATGTTTGCCATTGCTTTCGTCTAAGGAGAGAGAGTGTGACTTGCCCAAGGTCACCCAGTGGGCTTGCATGGCTGAGTGGGGGAGATCTGAATCCTGGTCTCCCAGAGTCCTAGTACAACACTCCAACCACCATGCTACAATGGCTATCTTCAACTGTAGAGTCTCCCTGGAAAACAATTCCATTCCTAGGACCAAAATACAGAACATGCAGCCTTAATCCATCATTAAAAACAGAGCTTGGAAATGTACAATAACATCCAAAATCCACCAAATAATGATGCTTTTATTGGACCAGCCAAATGCAAAACAAATCTGTTGCAAGCTTTTGAAGCTTCACTGGCTTCTTCATCTGGCAAAGATGTTAAAAATCATACGGGGGTGGGGGGTTGGTTAAAATGATGTTAGTCCCAAGCCTGTAATTTGTCAAGATGTGGCTGTTCTCAGTTCAGATGGTTCTGGAGGGAAATTCATGTAGGTTGGCCTGCTCCTTCTGGCCATGTGGGTACTCCAGGAAATAAAGGATTTTTACGTTATTTACTTAAGCTTAGAAACATTACATTTCATGGCTACAACTTCCCAAATCCTCCATCCAGCATGGCCAATGGCCGCCTTCTATTAAGCTATGATTGGTCCATCTAGCTTAAGACGGTCTGCACCAGCATTCCCCATTCGTGCTGATGGGACCCTATTCATGCTGCATGGCTGTCTGGGGGATTTAGGAAACTGTAGTGCAGTAAAGTAACTTTTCCAAGCTCTGCTTTGGAAACTAGGAATCTCCTTTCATTAAGTAAGACAATTTGTCCATCAGGTTCAGGCCATCTAGCATCTCCTAATTGCAATTATGGGATTTGAAGTCCAACACCTTTGTGGGGCACTGGGTTGGAGATGGCTAGTATATACTCACCAGTGGTAGATCTCCAGGACTTCCATGGCCTCCCTTAAATAATAGTCAAGAATGGCTTTTGACCTCATGCCCCAGTCTGAGGAGTCTGTGGGGCCTGAAACACAACAACCTGGGCTTGCAGGGCTAAGGAACAGCACCTACAAGAAAGGAGGTGAACTTCTGCCCTCCAGCCCCATCAGATCTACTCCATGTCTGGAAAAGGATTATGGAAGCTGTAGTCCAAAACATTCAGAGGGCCAAAGGTTCCCTAATCCTGCAACCTTATAGGGTGAAAGCAGACAACCGTTGTCTTAACCAAACCATGATGCCTAAAGACTGCTGCTTTGAAACAGACCTAAGGGTAGAATTCAAAGATATAGCCATGTCAGTCTGTAGAATCAGTTTGTAGAGAGAGCTTGTTAGCACCTTTGAGACTTAACTGAAATAAATTAGTTGGCAGCATGAGCTTTCGTAGACTTAAGTCTACTTCCTCAGATGCATTTGGCAATCTGAGGAAGCAGGCTCAAGTCTATGAAAGCTCATGCTGTCAAGTTCTTTCTTTCAGTCTCAAAGGTACTACAAGATCTCTCTAGACATGAGAATGTTTTTTCCACCCCAACCTCTGCCGATTCCCAGGAACCTCACCTGATGGGATGATAGTGCCAAGGACAACGGGGAAGCCGTGTCAGCAAATAAAGTGCAACTGTGCATTTTGCTGACAGTAAGGATTGTGGACCCCAAGCACCAGATGTACAGCTGCAAATGCCTTCAAAATGCAGCCAATCCCTTTAAAGACGCCACGCAGCAACTTGGTGCCCTAGGCTCCACAGAGAGGGTGTTTTTTAAAAACCTCATAAGAAAATATGTTGGATACCAGCTAAAAGATAAGCTGTGTCTGCTCTCCTCCCATTACCATTCTGTTAGCCAGTGGGGAAACTCGTTTCCAGCCTTGAGAAGGAAAGAGAGCATCTAAGACCAAGAGGATGACAAACTTGGGAAGGAGGCAGAAGCAGAATACAAGATTATAAAGTACTTAGTTCTGTACACTGTAAAGGGATAAATGGAAATACTAACAGGCTTAGGAGGATAATTGCTGAAGTCATGTGGATCCTTAAACTAGGCTGTAGATCAGGGTTTTCAGTACAGAAATCGGAATATAAAGAACCACAGCCTTCCTTTTCTAAGCAAGTTTCTAGTCCCTAAGATTATGAAGGCGATGCATGGCAGGCGGATCAACTTCAGTCCTCTAGATCTTGATGGACTGCTATCACCACCATACAAACCAATGCGGAGGGAAATATCAGCACTGTCAACCAAGCAGCAGAAATGTTTTGTTTAAGTTTAGCTCTATCCAAACACATTATATATTAACCTTTTAATTGCTTACATTGTATTAAAAATGTTTGTTGATGTCATGCCAGACCGCCTGATAATTCTTCCATGGTTATTGATAACGCTAATTCACAAAGTTGTTCTGAGCAGAAAATTCCACATAGTGTTTCCCGAGGATTTACAGGACGGATGGGATCATACAGCCCTCTAAAGGCTCTTGAGTTGCAAGTCCCATCAATCCTAACCAGAATAGCCTATGGTAAGGAATGCTAGAAGAGGAAAAGAGGGCAGGAGACAGGCTGCTGCCCACGGTAGAAATAAAGCAGTCTGACACCACTTTAACTTCCATGGCTCAGCATGATGGAATTCTGGGATCTGTAGTTTGGTGGGGCACCAGAGCTCTCTGATAGAGAAGGCTAGGTAGCTCACAGAACTACAAATCCCAGAATTCCATAGCGCTGAGTCATGCCAAAGTGGTATCAAGCTGCATTATATCTGCAATGTAAACACACCCAGGGATAGATATACTGTGCATAGACCTGAGAGTCTGCAGGGCATGCGTGACGTCAGAATTTGGGAGAGGATTTCAGTTGCCTCACTGCCCTCATTAACAATTAGCAGGGCACTGGCCAGGATTTGTACCCTGTGTTTTACCTTAACAACATTCTCTTTGCTCTTTGTATTTTAAGTGTGGTAAGGAAATGTGTTTCAGAACTCAGCTAATAAGCTAAAGGAAGGATGGGGCTCTTGTGATATTCTATCACAAACACTTTTATTGTATCTCTGTAAAATACAATGTATGTATGCATGTAAGTGTGTTTTGTCCTAATGTTGCTACTTCCCATGACACAAAAAAGAAAAAGGAAAAAAAAAATCAAGCTCATAGCAGCTACTGTGTAGAAATTTTCACTGCCCTGTGAGTGGCAGGAATAAAATAATGTGTGACACCTGCAGATTCATTTAATGCAGTTGACAGAGCTGCAGATATCCTTGGTACAACATTTAGATTAAAAAAACCCCAGAGCTTGAAAAAGTTACCTTTGAGAACTCTGTCTCCCAGTGGCCATGATGGCTGAGGGATTCTGGGAGCGCTAATCCAAAGCAGTAATTTTTTCAAACGCTGAAAAATATACAGACACCTGCCATCCTGTCCTAGTGACCTGGGAACTGCCACCACAACAGATGTGTAATGTGTTTGGGGCAGGGGCCTGTGTCTTTGTAAAGTACTATATCCACAGACTGAGTTATAATTAAGTGATAACAGTAGAAGAGAGGATTGGCCCATTTCTCAGAAAATCTGCAGACCTTCATCGATTTGCTGATGATGAAGCTCTGAGAACCACGGTTAAGGATAATACGAGATGTGAGGCAGACTTATGGCAGCCCTAAGGCCATAATGGGATTTTCGTGGGGTTTTCTGGGGCTGAGTGTGTGTGACCTGGAATTCCATGCCTGAGCAGGGAACCAAACCCAAGTCTCCAAGGGTCATAGTCAGGTGCTCATATCACTACACCGCGCTGGCTCTATCTACATGTAACATTTTCCCTGCTTCCCTGAGATTTCTGGCTCAGAGCATGTCCAACTCCCCACCATCACCGCTGGCACTGTAGGAACCTGCTAGCAGGGTCTGGCAGCCTGCCCACCCAGCCCCAGGACCTTTTTTCTGAGGGTCAGTAGTTGTGTCAGTTTCCCAGGACATACTTGTGCCACACATTTAAAAGAACAGGAGACAGCGAGGTTATTTCCCTGCAGGGAGGCAAGCTTAGTGAGCTGAAGGATAGGACATCACATATCCCACTGTTCTTCTGTCTCCAGGCCTAAAGAAACAGCAGCTGACCAGAGGCCTTCAATGCCATTCTTGTTGTCCTCATTCAGAAAGAAAAAGAGAAAGAGAGACGTTATTCTCCTCGCCTGCCTTTCCTGTTCTCAGTTTTCTGCTTATGGGCCTGTCACACAAGCACAATCCCAGCCTTGCCCTCCTCTCCTGGGACGTGTAGTGGATCAGATATCCGACCCGGAAGTGTCAGGACAGTGTAACATTAAACAGTCATGAGTTTGTGCTCTGAGCCAGAAATCTCAGGCAGGCAGGGAAAATACCACATACAGACAGAGCCAGTGTAGTGTAGTGGTTTGAGCATCTGACTATGACCCTTGTGGAGGCTTGGGTCCGACTACCCACCCAGCCATGGAAACCTGCTGGGTGACTTTGGGCAAGTCACACAGTTTCAGACTCAGAAAACTCCATGATAGGTTCGCCTTAGAGTTGCCATAAGTTGGAAACAACTTGAAGGGACACAACAACAACAAAAAGAGCTAGCAGCCTGGGATGATTGCTTTTCTCCCATCAGACCCACGAGAGACCACTCTTGAGAGACGGTCATCTCACATCTTGTATTACACCTAACCATAGTTCTCAGAACACCAGCATCAGCAAATCAATGCACATCAGCAAATTTTACAAGAAATGGAAAAACATTTTTTTCCTTATATGGTTATCAATTAATTATAACCCAATCAGTGGACAAAGTCACAGGTCCCTGCCCCAAGCACACAACACATGTGTTGCAGGGGCAATTCCCAAGTCAGTAGGGCAGTAAATCTACTTTGGAGTTTTAGTCTGAATTGTAAAGTGCCAAAGTGCTAAACATTCTCATTTAAATAGAGGTCACGCTTCTTTAAATTCATACTGAAACTCATCAGATTGACCACCACTTTTGAAATCTAGATCATCAGCAGTCAAAGGAAGGAAGCAGTTGTGGAAGCAAGGAGTCACACCTCGGAGAAACTACTTTACTGGACTGTTGCTGTGTGCCTTCAAGTCATTTCTGACTTATAGGCCTGTTACAGACAGCCAAAATAAAGCTGCTTCGAGTCACAGTGGAGACGGTGTTTCAATGATGCTGCGTCCTAAGAGTCCAGAAGTCGCACCAAAGCCACACTCCAGACTGGAGCGTGGCTTTGGTGTGGCTCTGGACTCTTAGGAGTATGCATCATTGAAACATCATTGTGACTCGAAGCAGCTTTATTTTGGCTGTCTGTAACAGGCCATAGTGACCCTAAGGCAACCCTAGCACAGGGTTTTCTTGGCAAACCTTGTTAGGAGGTTTGCTATTGCCTTCCTCTGAGGCTGAGGTCCAAGGTCACTCAGTGGGTTGCATGGCTGAGCTGGGAATCGAACCCTGGTCTCCAAATTAATAGTCCAACACTGCAGCTCCCAGAACCACCCAGCCACCATGCTGGCTGAGGGATTGTGGGAGCTGTAATCCAAGAGAGCAACTTTTCCCAAGCTCCGATGTATGCACAAATGCAAATTCATGCTTCCTTGTTTAAACATCCAAGGTCCACCAACTGCACAAATTCAGTCCAACTTCCCTTTGCCACCTTTACCATCAGCTGCTAAAAAGTAAGCCACTTACATCCGGAGCTGCTATTTCAGGATATCTAGGACAAGATCTGCCCTGCTTCCTAGGGGCAGGGGAGCCTCCCATGACGTTGCCCCCCCCAACAAGATGAACCAGGGAGAGAGGGAGGGGTTAGAGAAGGAGGAAAAGAAAGAGAGAAGAAAGAGCTGAGCCTATAATAGGATCACATCATTAGCCGTCTGGAAGGAGCTAAATAAAAAACAGTTCTAGGAGGATGAATAGAAAGTGGGAGGATGGCCCATGGGGGGGGGGGGGGGGGGCAACGGGAGGAAAGGTACTTAATACAGAGCATTGAAAGGCAAGATCAGGACAGACCATTCTCCCCTCTTAATGCTCCCCTGTGTGACACTACAGAGCCAAAGAAAGAGTTTTGGGTGGTCACCTGGCCAAAGATGACCCAGTTGAGGGTATAGTGGGCCATTGGTATCTGCTAGGGTTTGGTTCCAGGACCCTCATGGACACCAAAATCTGTGGATGCTCAAGTCCCATTAAATACAGTGGCATAGTAAAATGGTTTTCCTTATGTAAAATGGCAAAATCAAAGTTTGCTTTTTTTGCATTTACATATATTTTTAATATTTTCAAACCATGGATGCTTGAATCTGTGAGTAAAAAAATTTGTGGCTACGGAGGATTGACTGTATATTTCTTTCTGGGTAATGACCACACGAGATGCAGTAAAGGCTGAAATGGTATTTAAAAAATAAAAGATCAAGGGAGAAAATCTGAGTCTTTTCAGACATAATACTGTAATGGACTTTCTCTAGTCAAGAGATGTTTATAACTGATTGTGAGATAACAATGTCAAATGGGAGACAATGCCCATCTCTTTCCAGCATGAAGCTTCTTTCCTGAGCTTTTCAGGATCAGAGACAGAATGCTGGACTTGATCAATCTTCAGCTCCGTCCAGAAAGGCACTACAGAGCTGATCCTTTGGACTCCCCCAACTTCAGAGGTTAAGCAGGTGTTCACCAGTGATAAGACCTCCTCTATGGTGGAAACCTGCTATCCCACCAATGAAAACTCCTTTCTCCAGCACATTCTCTGGCACCATGATTTTACTAGGCAGCAAGTTAAGTCTGTCTTATTCTCTTGAGCCTTGAGCTGCAATTAATATTGATCTTCTCTTAGCTACTGTTGACCTACTTTATTCATTTTTAGGCTGTGATTATTTAATTTCACCAGGAAGATCTCTTATGACTTTAAACCTATTTTGGAGATTTTGTTCTGGTTTTACACACACACACACACTCAGTGAAAAATGAGTGAAAAACAAAAATTTAAAGCAAAATTTTATAATCCGTGTGGTTTCCATCGCCTAAGATCTTGGCTGAATCCCAGCCTCTCTGACTCAGTTTTCATATCTGTATAAGGGGAACAACACCATAGTTCATCTCACTGGAGCAAAATGCTTCCTGATACAAGAAATTGAGCAAGCAGCCAGTCACAACTCATGGAATGCGGGGATATGTATGTCTATGGTTATAATTTTAAAACAATTATTTTAAAAAGCAAAGAAGCTTGTATGTAAAAGGGGTTACATAGGGCCAGTTAGAAACAGAGAGGGCCAGTAAAGAAGAGAAGAATGGTGGTGATATGAATAGGGCTTTTGTGGAGCTGAGAGGGTGGAAAAGGTTGAGAGAGAAATGTTCTCTGTTTGAAACCGAATGTACTGTGTGAGGAACCAGCATAATCATAGATTTTGATTTTATCTGGTACTATATACAGTGGGGTTTGATTCCAGGACCCCCATGGATACTAAAATCCATGGATACTCAAGTCCCATTATAGACAATAGGGTAGTAAAATGGTGCCCCTTATATAAAATGGCAAAATCAAGGTTTTCTTATTGGAATTTATATTTTTAAAAATATTTTCAAACCATGGATGGTTGAATCCATGGATAAAAAGAATCCAATGGATACGGAAGGACGACTATATCTTTATGGTTTTTTATTTTGTACTGTACTTTTCTGTTTGGATGTGTTAATTTAACAATTAACAAGGAAGACCAGCCACAGTTTGCCACATAGAACACAATGTTCTAAGACCTCTGTGTAAAGTGCTCAGAGCTGGATCAGGCTGGGATTTTGAAGGTGTTGCTTCACTCACACTTTTTCAGTTGCTTCCTCGAACCCAAACAGATGATGAGACAGTCCAGTCTTACTCTTAGCTACATGGGGAAAAGGGACAGAATTCCAGCCCAGTGTCCTTGTTCTACCTCTCAGCTACACATATGTCCCACAAGGTCAAGAAATCCAGAACAGCTCACATTACCCGGGCAGCTGCCTCCAGTCCAACTGAGTGCGGGTACCACTGCCACACATTCCATGCAATGCAAAACCTGCCAAATTCCCCCAGTCACATCTCACTCCTGTTGTATCCACCCCAATGACAGTGCCATCTGAGGATGATGGAGGTTGTAGTCCAGAACTTGGAAAAGTTTGGGTTTTGAACCAAAAGTGCCCTTAATTTCCTGCCAACATGGCTAGTAGGTGCGCTGGCTGGTGGATTCTGGGAGTTGTTATCTAAGCTAAATCCAACCCATTTGGAGGGCACTGGATTAGGGAAGGCTGCTTTCCTTTCTATGCCACATCTTTATAGGCGGGTCAGAAAAGCCTGCCTCAGAACCCAATGATCCACTGCTGAAAACATCAGTATTCCCCACTTGTCGTTTCCAGTGCTTTGTTTTCTCTGTGTCTTAAAAAAAAACCCAGCATGGTGCAGTGGTTAGGTTGTTGTACTAAAAGTAGTTGCATTCAGACTCAAAACTCCATGAAGGTTACTATGTGAACGTAGGCCAGCCACTATCTCAATCACTATCCCAACCTACCTCAAAGGATTGTTGTGCAATGATAAAATGGAAAAATGGTGACTAGTAGGGATAGCAGGTGACACCCTGAGCTTCCTTGGAAAAAGTACTGTATGTATTTAAAAAAACATAAGAGAAACAAACAGGCAAACACATGATCAAAGTAGAAATATTTAGCATCCAGGACAAAATTCAGCACAGTACAGATATCAATAATAGGCACGTAGCCCTTAGAGGTGCAAAGATAAACCCAAAACACAGGTGTGCAGTTGCCAGTGAAGCCAGAAAGACGGCATTGAGGTGCTGAGTAAGACTGTTAGGAAAAATGACTTAAGAGCTCCACATAACATCCTGTTTATGCACGCAGGCCATTTCCAATAAGTTGCAGAAGAGGTCAGATAACACAGGCAAATAAAGTTGACTCCCCATATTTATTTACTTAAATAAATAAAGGGAGAGGGAGTTCTTCCCTATTTCTCTCATACACACACAATTGAAGGTAGTTTATGGCTTGATGCCATACAAACATACAGTATAGGCCATCAAAATGTTCACACACGAAAATGTATGAAACCAAAATCAGAAAACAGAGATGAAGCATAGTCACATCTTTCACACAACTATTGACAGGAGCAAAGTGTGAGGGAGGATTAAGGTAGATTTTGGGGATGGGGACGAGAGCATTGCCCTCCCATTTCTATCATTACAGAGTGAGAAACTGAATATCATTAACCAACAGAATGCATCCAAAATCCTCAAAACAGGGATATCCTTATTTGATCAACCAAAATGCACAAAAGACATGCATCAAGGTTTCAAAGCTCCACTGGTTTCTTCATCAGTGTTAAAAATCATTCAGGAGAAAGAAAAATATGACGGTGTTTGTCCACAGGCTGGCATTTTGTCAAGATGTTGTTGTTGTGGTTCTCACTTAGGATGGTATGGAGAGATAGAACCTATATTTGCTCTACTGACATTCCCTTGGTAACTTTGCCTACACTCCTCACCCACTTTTTGAGTTCGAAGTTACTGCAATGCTAGAAATTTGGGGTTCGTTGTTGTGTGCCATCATTTCCGACTTACTGTATATACTCATGTATAAGTCTAGAAATTTAGGTCAAAAATTGACTCAAAAAACCTGAGTCAACATATTCATGGGTCAATGTAAGTACTGTATCTTAACTCTTATTTAAAAGAAGGAACCATCCCCTGGTGAAAAGCAAGAGTATAATCTGTCTGGGAAGCACTGACCCTCTCTATGCTCTCATCCATCTAGCCTTAAGAGTAAGCACAAAGACTTATGTCTGTTGGAATTTTGTACATTCTTTGACATTGTTTTGCTTTGCTTCATCTTTTAGATACTTTGCTATATGCCTCTAAGTTTTACCCTCAACTTATCCATGGGTCATAGATAAATCCATAATTTTCACCCTTAAATTTGCCCTCGACTTATACATGAGGTCAACTTAGAATATGTACAGTAACTCTATGGTGAGCAAAGGAAAATTGCAGTGGCAAGGGCAAAATTGACATTGGGGATGCAAGGGCATTGGCTGGTATTTGGCTTCACACCTGGGTGTAATTATTTTTCAGTTGCTGAGGGTTAAGGCTAATTCAGACCAATATTTAAAACCAAGTATTTAAATTCAGATCAATATTTAAATTCAAATTCAGACCAATATTTAAAACTAACTAATTCCTGGAGTGGGATTGAAATCCATTACTTCTGCCATTTGGAGGTTTCTCCTGTTCATTCTGCTGAATAAGGACCGGAATCTCTGCTCCAAAGGCTTGGACGTATGGCACCACAGAGTTACAATAACCCTATTTTACAGATTTTGGAAGCAAACTGAGGCCTCAAGAACAAACATGGGTGGTCAAGAGGAAGGAGACAAAGCTCCTGGTTTGTGTGGGATGATCTTTCACATCAGGGGGCATTCCGGCCTCTTGTGCCTTTCAGAATACTTGGGAAGAGGAATTAAAAAAATAAAAATAATCAATGTGAAGTCAAAGGCTTTCATGGCCGACATCCATAGTTTTTGGTGGGTTTTTCAGGCTATGTGGCCATGTTCTAGAAGAGTTTCTTCTGGATGTTTCACCAGCATCTGTGGCTGGCATCTTCACAGATGCTGGCAAAACGTCAGGAAGAAACTCTTCTAAAACATGGCCACATAGCCTGAAAAACCCACAAAAAACTATAAAAATAATCATTTTCCTGGGCAGGCCTTTCTAATCCTCTGCATCCTGGCTCCATGAAAGGTCCCTGCCTCCAGTTCTTAATGGAAGGCCAGAAGAACAAAATGACTCTGACACCCTCTTGCTTTGTGCCTGGATTAGTCAGGATCAACAGCGCTTAACCCACCAGGACTGGAAAGGTAATTCACAGCAGGACTCCTGGGCTCTGTGAGGAGGGAAAATGAACTTAGAGCAAAAGGCTCTCACGAACAGACCAGATCTGCTCTATGCTCAAGTCAGACCATTGTCCCTTGAAAGAGTTTCAGAGTTGGAAGTGGCATTTTAGTATAATGGGCAGTGTTGAACTAGCACCTGGTAGAACCAGGTTCCAGTATCCATTGGGCCATGATATTTAATTGCAAAGTAACCTCAGGCCAGCCACTCTTTCTCCAGACTCCACCTGACCTACTTCGCCGGGTTGTTATGAGTATAAAGTAGGGAGGAGTAGCGTCATATGCAGAAAGGCTGGGTGCAAATGTAACCAATAAAAATAAGCAAGTAAAATAATAATTAACCCAACCACCAAAAGTGGAACAGAATTGTAACTAATGTAAGTAAAGTAGGTATGTAAGTAAATATCTAGTCTTAGCAATTAAATGCATCTTTCTGGAGTACAGAACAAACATAAGGAATATCTCCACCACAAGGTGAAGGCCTGGAATGTATCCATAAATATGTAAATAAGATACCACACATCCAACGGCCACAATAGCTGAATGGAGCCTCCATATGCAATATATCTATGAGGACTAGATAAACAGGGGCAAAATAAGGAATAGTTGGATGATTGGATCACTCTCATGCCCAGCATTTTGAGCATCCCAGAGGCCTCCAGCTGGCCACAAAATGTTAGACTAGATCCTGGAAAAATTAATTTTTGGAGTACATTATAACTTGCAAAATCCATCAATCAGCAAGACTAGCCCCCTTTGCCCCCTCAAAAAAAACTTTCCCTGCCCTACTTGACTGACTTTCGGCTAGTTCAACCACAGCAGTTTTTAATATTTCTTCTTGCGGTTGTGTGCCTTCAAGTCACTTCTAGCTTATCATGATCTTTTAGGTGCACCAATCATGGGGTTTTCTTGGCAAGGCTTGTTCAGAGGAGGTTTGCATTTGCCTCCTGGGATTTGTAGTTTGTTGTGGCACTAGAGAGAATGTGACCTGATCAAGGTCAACCAGTGGGTTTCCATGGCTAAGAAGGGATTCGTACCCTGGTCTCCAGAGCTGTAATCCAATACTCAAATCATTACGCCTCATTGGCTGTTTTAACATCCTAATTTCCACCCACCCAACAAAAAATTACTCCCTTTGGACCCAGTCTCAAGCGCCTATGCTGCTAGGCAGTTCCCAGGTGTCTGGTACGTGCTGCTCTCCCTGGAGATCCCCACCTTGTCCTGCACCCAAACTAATCAGCGTCTGCAAGGCAATTCCTTTGGGAAACTAGTGTAAGCACACACACACATATTTCACCTGGCTCAGCAGAACACAATTACAACAATTTCCTGACTCAAAGTTTCTTCTAAGCAGAACACCTCTAGTTTTGAAGGACGCAGTCCTCCTCATACACACACACACACACACACACACACACACACCACAGAGGTTGTAACCATCTGTAGTTGTTGTGTGCCTTCAAGTTGTTTCTGACTTGTGGTAACCCTAAGGCAAGCTGTCCATGGGTTTTGTTTTGTTTTTTTGGCAAGATGTTTTCAGAGGAGGTCTGCCACTGCCCTCCTCTGAGGATGAGAGCATGTGACTTGCCCAAGTGGGTTTACATGTCCAAGTGGTAAATTGAATCCTGCTCTCCAGAAGCATAGTACAATGCTCAGATAATTACACCATGCTTGCTAGCAGTTCTTGTTGTGGTTGTGTGCCTTCAAATCCTTTCCGACCTATGGTGACCTTAAAGCAAACCTATCATGGGGAGTTCTTGGCAAGTTTCTTTGGAGGGGTTTGCCATGGCCTTCCTCTGCAGATCAGAGCATGTCACTTGCCTAAGGTCACCCAGTGGGTTCACATGGTTGAGCTGGGATTCGAACTCTGATCTCCAGAGTCATGGTCCAATGCTCAAACCACTACACCATCCTGGATCTCGTTGTAACCTTCTAACCCAGCAGTTTTCAAACTGCTTCAAACCTGGTTCAGTTTCCTGCAGAAGGAAAACAGTTGACAAACGTGGTCCAGGATGTTGTATCCTTGTAGGATAATGGTTCACAGATCTTCATGGATCCCTGAATCCTTGGTACCACTGCAGGGATTGCGCTGCAGACACAAATAAACACACAAATAAATTCCCCCCTGGTTTAGGAGTTAGAAATCTGCAGCTCTAACCCAGAGCCTTGCTCCATTTTCAGGAGTGGGAAAAGAAACACACCCAGGAGCCTGGGGGATATTGATCCATTAAACACCCACACATCTTCAGGCCTATTGGTTCTCTCCTTGGATTTCTTTCTTTGCACCTCTGAGGTGTGCAAGTATAATTCAAAGCTGCTGAGCTTGGTTGGCCAACAGTTACTCGGCCTCTACAACTGCCTTTCAACACTTTACACAGCGATAATTGCTCCACTGTTTTTCCCCAATGCTCTTTGCCCTCATTTGACACCAGCAGGGAAAAGAACAACTCTCTCCCTTACAGCTCTTGTTGACTTGTGTAGGAGCAGATACTGAAAGCCAGATATTGGAGTAGAAGACTGCTGGGGAGAAATATTTGTATACCTCTCTGCAGGACTGCAAGTTGGATGGAGGGAGGCACAGAATGATAGAACCTACAATGGTTTCCTGAAAGTCTCAACTTTCCTTTTTAAAAACAAGCAAGTGTGGTGTTTGCCTTCAAGTCGTTTCAGACTTATGGCGAACCGAAGGCAAACCTATCACAGGTTTTTTTTTTTTTGGCAAGTTTCTTCAGAGGGGGTTTGCCATTGTTCGCCTCTGAGGCTGAGAGAGTGTGACTTGCCCAAGGTCACTCAGTGGGTTTCCATGGCCGAGCTGGGATTCGCACCCTGGCTTTCAAAGTCATAATCGAATGCTCAAACCACTATGCCATGTTGAATCTCGTGTCTAGACCTTATGGGTAGAAATATACACCCCAGAAGCAGACAAGAGGAATTGTACTTAGCACAATGAAGTGTGCTTTTTTAAAAACAGATCCCCATTGAATTTTTCTCTCTCTCACACAAACACCCACACAGAAAAACAGAGTCCTCATGTGCTTATTACATCACAATGAAGTATGCTTTTTAAAACAGATCCTCATTGAAAGTCCCAGTGGAAAGTTCACAATCCACATTATGATCTTTGCCTGTTTGTTACCCCATATTTAGGGTTGCCCTGTATCTCTTATTACAAGGGATTTGAAGGTATGAAAGTATGTACCTCCTGGGACTAACAGTTGTCCCTTATTAAAATGCAAGTCTATTTGAGGGAAGTTTTTTTTTTAAAACAGACTAAATCAAGATGCTCCCCACCCGATAGTTTGGGGTGTGGGCCATTCATAAAGCTAGAAATGTGTGCATCATATAATTTATGGTTGTGGATGATGTAGAAATTTTAAAGAGAAACACATGGCTTGGTTTGATATTTCATCACAAACTCGCTAATAACTACCTCCTGGTTGTCAAGCCTGATTGTCATGAATCTCAACTGTCCTTTATTGCTGTTTTGAAAACCTGGCAACGCAACCCATATTAGTAGTAAAGAATGCAAATTATAAGTCTTCTTTGACACCTGTATCTTCATTTTTTTAAGCCAAGATACAAACTTGACACCAAACGGCCCATAATTCAATGGTATCATACTGACTAAGCACCCCCAAGGGCACTGTGGGGACTGTGGATCCCTCCAGATGCTACTGAATTGAAACTCCCAGAATCTTTCATCATCCGTCATGTTGGCTATGGGCTGAGGCTGCTGGATGTTGAAGTCTAATAACCTCTGGAGGGCTACACAAACTGGAAGGGAGTGGATTTCTGGCAGCTCCAGTGGGCAAGTTCACCTGTACAAGATCCTACAACAGCAACAGTGTGATCCATTTGGAGAGCGATTCCCACTCCTGTCCTAGAAAACCTGTAAGAGGAGACAACACTGGGCTATCGGAGTCAAGGCTCTGGATATCTCTGAAGCACCTTGAACAAACTAATATCTCCCCAGAAGTTAAGTGCTTCTTAAGTAGATCATGCCCAAAAGGAGAGAGTTGATGCAAGAGGTGTGTTAAGACTCACAAACACCCAGATTGCATGTCTTAGGTAATCGTTTCAACAGATAGGTTTGCAATAGATTTTGACATCTCCTTTTACCCAATGGACAAAGATGGTTAGCATAAACTAGCATTTGTCCCTTCCCAGAGCTTAGAAAAGGTAGCTCTTTGGACTGGAACTCCAAAGAACTCCTGGGGTATTCTGGGAGTTGTAATACAAAGAGCTACCTTTTCTAAGGTCTGCTCTGTCCCTCATTCAGGACAAGTCACAACCAGCAACTTGCTGAGTTCCGGACATGCAAGGAAGGAACTAGTAAAGGCATGGGGAAAATGGAAATAAGTATTAGCCTTATAAGGAAAACCAGTTTATTGGTTGGCTCGGGAGAACATTTCAGAAAGAGCAACCTCACAACTTCCCTTTGCAACTTCTTCCACAAATCACTGGCTGTCACTTTTTCTCTATTAACTCTCCATATTATTTCAGGCAAATCAACTTGTCCACAGTGCGGAGATGTTCCTTCATTATTTCTCGAAGGGATTGGGGTATATAGGGAGGAACCCAAATGTTTCAATTTTAAGAGGCACCAGGAAACCATATTCTGCTTCCCAATCTTGCTGCATAGGAACTGTGGTAGTGGCTCAATGGTGAGAGAAAAGCACTCTACGCATGATCAAAAAGTACTTTTTTCTCTCCTATTATTCCACTTTTCTTCCATGATGTAAGAAGGGGAACGTACATGGGCATATCAGAGGATATCTCACTCAGGTCCCCAACATGAACAAATGAATAAATAAACAAAGGCTGCCTCTGATCAGGCTCTGGGACACAGGAATAATTTCTTCACATGTTTTGGGTTCTGAATGCGAGTTAGGGCTGTAGCCAGAAATTTGTAGTACAAAGGGCAAAGGGATGAGGTATTGTGTCAAAACAATCAGAACACAATAAGAGATTGTTTAATGGATCTAAAACTGATTTAATTGTATTACTTCCTAGTGGGCAAAAGGGTCCTGCTTGTATAGTTTTCAGTACAACTCTACAACTGAAAGGACTAGAATTGTTTTTGGGAACAGAAAACAGCACGTACATTTAGGAAGGGCTGCCCAAATATTTGAGGATGAGGAAAACAGATCTGTCTGAACTGAACCATAAAAGAAGTGGTGTTTTTTGTTTTTTTAATTTCAAGACATCCTTGCAAACATAAAAGATAATTCATGGTAATAACCAAGACTCTGAGATAGGATGCCGTGGGTTCAAGTCCCAATTCGCTGGAGAGCATACCTGAAATCTTCAGAGATCCCACAACTTGCAATACAGGGAAGGATAAGTGTGCCTTACAAGGCTGATGTAAGTTTTCATAAGGCAATGACTACGATGCACTTTGAATACTGGGAGAAGAAATATCTACACGCATAAATAGTTTCACTGTATTTTATATAACTTTTGTATTTATGCTTTTTTAATATATAGTTTTTAAGCTGCCTTGAGACCAACATACAAATTCAATAAATAAATGAACAAATAACCGGTATTCCTTCTCCTTCATCAGCCTCAAACAGAGCTGCTCAGTGTGCAGCCCACAAGACATAATTTATATCATGACCTTCCAGGTGCTCAGCAACTTCCTTGTTTGTACAGCCTCAGGTACACATTAAGAACAGAAAGTGTACCAAGTGTATCAAGATGGTGGGTAGTGGCAAGACTGCGAAGGAGAAGATCAGGTCCCATTCAGCAGAATGAGCAGGAGCGTCACCAAGGATCACAAGGCTCACTTAACACAATATGAAATAAGTAATACAGATGCCATTACCTTCTCACAGTGCTTCCCAAACATTGGTCCTCCGGGTTTGGACTTCAGCTCCCAGAAGCCCTAGCCAGCTTGGACAACAGTCGGGAATTCTGGGACATCTGGAGGACCAAAGTTTGGGAACCACTGTAAAGAAAGGGGGAGCTACCTGTAAAACAAATGGGGCCACAGTTTAAAATTACCCAGTTGTACCACTGACAATATGAGCCTGCACAGTGGAATGGTCTGAGTGTTGGACTAGTATACCGGGAGACCATGGTTCAAATCCAGGTTCGGTCATGGAAACCCTCAGGGTAAACTTGGGCAAATCACACTCTCTCGGCCTCAGAGGATGGCAATGGCAAAACCCCTCTGAAGAAACATGCCAAGAAAACCCTATGATAGGTTCACCTTAGGGGCGCCATAAGTCAGAAATGCCTTGAAGGCACACAGCAACAGGAACAAACCACCAAGAATGGATTGGCAAAGTGGGCCGGACACATACACAAAATATCTACTGCAGACTAAGAATATTTTATTAGCCTTGTCCTGATCATTCATTTATTTATAAATGTACAATATTTATTACTACACAAAGATCACACCTCTCCTCCAATAAACTCAAGGCAACAACGTACATGACTCGCTTCTGCCTCAGTTTGTCCTCACAACAACCCTGTGATGTAGTCCAGAGCAGACTGGTCCACCATCAGAAAGTGAATATTGGGGCTCAGTAAATCTCAAACCCAGATCTCATATGTCCAGTCCAATGCTTCAACCCAAAAAAGCACACTAGCTTTCTTCTTATTTACAAATCTTCCATCCGGGGATCTCAAGGCAAATCTGTAGTCATTTTCCCCAGTCTGTCTCCCCTCCTGGTATCACCAGGAAGATAGTTGCAAGAGCAGCAGTTTGTGGCATCACTAACCCCATTTCCACATTGTTCACACAGTTATCTGTGGGGAAGTAGGCAGGGTGGGTTAGTTCTGTGGTCGTATACACAAGGCTGTACTCAACAACACAACAAGAGAACAGGAAATCTTGCATTGCCTCACTTGTCCCTTTCCCACAGCAAAAGGAGAAGTTGCTGTTGTGATGGAAGACAAATATTGAATTCCTCCTGCCCAAGCCAAAATAGGGCTTGCCATCAAATGTTTTCAGAGTGTACTCCAGGCAAAGCCAGCAGAGCAGATTCTGACTAGAACCAAGGATAAAGGCACACTGCACATTTTGCCAAGACTGGTACTCAAGCTTAGCAATGAATGGAGGCGACATTCAAAACACACACACGCTTGGTTCCAGTTCACTTGGAACAAAGACACAAAAGATGAGTGAAGAGATGCCTTTGTGAAATCATATCCTCAGTTCTCCAAAGCTTTTGCATCCGGTGTACTATGTCTTTCAACCAACAAGGTGTTGACCCCAACACCAGAGTGGGATACAGTGGTACCACACTCTGGTAGAACTCAGGAGATCCAGGTTCAAATCCCCACTGACCCATGAAACTCACCGAGTGGCCTTTGGCCAGTTATGCTCTCTCAGCCAGACCTACCTTGCACAGCTGTTGTGACGAATAAGTGAGAAGGAGCAGAACTCACAAGAGGTGTGCTATAACTTCAATAAATAATAGATATAGTGCAGTTTGACACCATTTTAACTGCCACAGGTGCATCCTAGAGAACCCTGGGATCTGTAGCTTTGTGGGGCACTAGCACCCTTTGAGAGGCAGTGTGGTGATGGTTTTGAGCATTGGACTAGTAGACTAGGAGGCCAAGGTTCGAATTCCAGCTTGGCCATGGAAACCCACTGAGTAACTTTGGATAAGTCACTCTCTCTCAGCCTCAGAGGATGGCAATGGCAACCCTCTTTTGAAGAAACATGCCAAGTAAACCCCATGATAGGTTTGCCTTAGGGTCGCCATAAGCCAGAAACGACTTGAAGGCACACAACAACATCCACAAGCACTCTTTGGCAGAGAAGGCTCAAGACCTTATAAAACTACAAATCCCAACCCATAGGATAGTACTATAGTGATTAAAGTGATGTCAAACTGCATTACTTCTGCAGCCTGGGATCCACTCTTGAACTCAAGGCCTGGATCTGGGCCCTTCAGCATCCCAAGCATCAGCTCTGCTTCTAAGCCTTGGCCCCTCTTTGCAAACTCTCAGCTGCTCAGCCACCAAACCACGCTCAATAAAAAGCCAAGAGGGGAAAAATTCCCAGTAAGAAGCCCAATTCCACCACCAGCTCAACAACTTTGCCCCAAACTCTGGCAAAGAAGAGCAGATGACTAAATCTCACCCCTGAAAGACTGAGATCCAAAATGCTCTGCAGAAATTATCCAATTTGAAACCACTTTAACTGCCCTGGCTCAATGCTAGGGAATTCTGGCAACTGTAGTTTTGTGAGACAATTACCCTTCTCTGTCAGAGAGCTCTGGTGCCACTACAAACTACAATTCCCAGGGTTCCCTAGCACTGAGCCAGGGCAGTTAAAGCGGTCTCAAAGTGGATTACTTCTGCAGTGTGTTTTGGAATGCAGTTGCAAGAGATGCATATAGAATGGGGAAAAGGGTGCAAGGAAAGTCACCAGACCCGTCCATAGCCCAGAAACCAAATCCAATGGAGGACTAGACATTGAGGAGAGGGACAATGAAATAGAAGTGCTGTTGGGGGACAGAAGTGCCAAATGGAATAAGAGGGAACCCCATGCCTTTTGGGGGGTGGGAAATTCATGTCTTAAAAGAGGGTGATGTGAGATCCTGGAGATGTGAAGCCAGGGATAAAATGTATCATTACTACAATTTATTATGTAGAGAGCCAACAGAGTGTAGTGCAGAGATTCCCAAACTTTGGTCCTCCAGGTGTTTCGGACTTCAACTCCCAGAAGTCCTTGCCAGCTTGGTCAACCCTCAGGAATTCTGGGAGTTGAAGTCCAAAACATCTGGAAGACCGTAGTCTTCCACTAGAATCACTAGTGTAGTGGTTTGAGCCTTGGACTGCGACTCTGGAGACCAGGATTTGAATCCCAGCTCAGCCATACAAACTCCATTGGGTGGCTTTGGGCAAGTCACACTCTCTCAGCCTCAGAGGATGGCCATGGCGAACCCCCTCTGAAGAAACTTATCATGAAAACCCCACTATAAGGCCGCCTTAGGGTCTCTGTAAGTCTGAAATGACTTGAAGGCACACAACATACCCACACACACACTATTGTGTGAGAGCCAGTGTGGCACAGTGGTTTGAGCATTGGTGACTCTGGAGACCAGAGTTCAAATCCCAGCTTGGCTATGGAAACCCCACTGGGTGGCCTTGGGCAAGTCACACTCTCTCAGCCTCAAAGGATGGCAATGGCGAACCCCCTCTGAAGTAAACTGGGCAAGAAAACCCCATGATAGGGTCACCATAAGTTGGAAACGACTTGATGGCGCACACCACCACTTAGGATTACTACTAGCAGCAACACAGAGATGTCAAGAGGGGAAGAAGTGGGGGTTCAAGAGAGTGGATGGGAGAGAACCTGGAGGTTCAAGGGGTGGATGGGGAAGAAGGGGAGAATCAAGGGGTGAAGAAGCAGGGGTTCAAGGGGTGGATGGGGCAGAAAGTGGAGGCTCAAGGGAGGGAAGAAGAAGGGTTCAATGAGAGAAAGTGGAGGTTCAGGGGCAGATGAGGAATTAAGAGGAGGCATAAGGGGGAGGTGCGTGGGGGGCGGGGGGTGGATGGGGAGGAAAGTGGAGGTGCGGGGGGGAGGAGTGGGGGTGCAAAGTGTGGAATGGGGGAGAAGTGAGGGTTTAAGGGGTAGATGATGAGATAGGAGGAGGGTCAAGGGATGGAAGGGACAGAAGGGAGTGGTTCAGGGGGGCAGAAAGTGGAGGAGAAAGTGGAGGAGAAAGTGGAGATTCAAGGGAAGGAAGGAGTGGGGGTTCAAGGGGGAGAAGTGAAGGCTCAAAGGGGGAAGGAGTGGGGGTTCAGGGGCGGATGAGGGAAGAAGGGGAGCTTCAAGGGGCAGAAAGGGGTGGAAAGCGGTGGTTCAGGGGGAAGAAGTGGAGGTTCAGAGGTGGATGAAGGAATAAAGGGAGGCTCAAGGGGGGAGAAAGTGGGGGTTCCAGGGATGACTGAAGGGCGGTAAGAAGCGGCGGCTGAGGCGGCTGATCTTGGGAGGGCGTCCCGGGGCGGGTGAGGGGCGAAGGGGGTCTGCCTGCCGGGCCTTGGCCCCCTCCTCCAGGCTCACCGTGGGTGTAGATGTTGCCCAGCTCGTTGTGCAGGTAGAAGAGGCTGCGGAGGCATCCGGTCCCGGAGCTGATGGGCCGGTACCCGGTCAGGACGAAGCGGTTGAACTGGAGGTGAGGGGGGGAGCTGGCCCAGTCCAGGAGCCGGGGCCCCCCCAGGAAGGCCATGGCCGGGCTCCCCCCCCGGGGTCAGCTCCCGCCCGGCAGCCGCGATGCCCGCCTCGCCTCCGCCGCCGCCATCGTCCTCCGCTTCATCCTCCTCCTCCTCTTCTTCCTCCTCTCCTCGCTGCCGTTGCTGCTGATGCTGCAGCCTCGGGCTTTCCCTTACGCCGTCGCTCCGCCCACCGCCCTCATTAACATAATACATGCCAAAAGGCAGCCCTCTTTCCCGCCCCGCCAAACGCCGCTCGGCCCCGCCCGCTCATTTGCATAAATCCCGGCGCCGCACAGCCATTGGTCGGCTTTTCGCGCGGCCCTCGCCGAGATTCTGTCCACTAAGGGCGCGGGAGGGTTACATTGTGTGTGAAGCTAAACCACGCCCCCTTCTTCCGCGCCGGAGCCTATCCACGGCCGCGGTGGAAAAAACGCAGCTTTCTATAATTAGCATAAAGCGAATCCCCGCCCACCCGGTGTGAACAGAGGGCGTCGAAGATTTGCATAACTGGAGGGAGGCCACTCCCCTTCCAGCTGGATAACCGCGGCGGCGTAGGCCCAATGGGAAATGGGAGCAGAGCGCGCCCCCTAATGGCGGGAGGGGGTATAGGCTTAATGTGGAAAAGCCACACTGCTTAGAAAAAGTCTCCTCTGAAATTGCAGCAGCAGCAGCAGCAGGCATTGATCCCTTCCTATAATCCTGGATGGGGATAATGCTGCTTGCATAAGGAGGTCCGCAGGCATTTTTATGATAGCGATGCCTGCAGCAAAGGCTCCTAATTCTGCAGCATAGGCTCCTACCATACATGGAGTGTCTAATCTCAGAGGTGCAAGGTGGATTCAGGAAAGGAAGGGGCACTAGGGATCACAGTGCAACCCATCCACTCTCTGTCCGGGGCTGGTCCTGCTGCATTTCAACATCTCTGTGTTGCTGCTAGTGCAGTGGACCTTCCGCATTTGCAGGAATTAGGGGCACACTACATAGCGTTATTATTCCACTTTAACTGACATGGTCCCATCCCACAGAATCCTGTGATTTGCAATTTAGGGAGAGGTATTAAAAATTCTCTGCCAGAGAAGCCTAGTGCCTTGCCATACTACAAATCCCAGGATTCTACAACATGCAGCTGCAACAACTAAAGTGGAACCGTAGTGCCATAACTGTGTAGTATGAAAGGGCTCCAATCCACACTAGTATTTTGGAGAAGGCAAATGGAGTCACAGAGGAGTTCCTCCACATTATTAATACAGTAAGCAACCCTGAGTGGGTTGGGATTGTTGTACCAATGTTTGTACACTTTGGAATTGCACCCTTTCACTCATATCTTGATCCATGACTCATGGCCCAGGCTATTTTCACATTCATAAGGAATACAATAGGCACCTCCTTGCCTATGCAGAACGTAAGAAAACCTAGTGAATGATTGATCATTATGACAACATACATGTTCATTACTCTTATGCCTTATTAATCCAGCATGATAGTTTCTGCATTTGGGATCTACCTTTGGGAAGCTGCTGGGGTGCAGATGGAAGTTGGCCAAGGATCACCTTTCCAGTGTGAAAAATAAAGTTTCCTTCCTTCCTTCCATCTTTCTCTCTGTACAGCCATGGTTCAAAACCAGCACTCCAAGGAGCCAGATTATATCTGCTCCTTTTTGATCTGGTCCAAAGGACTGGATCATGGTGCTGGAGCAGCTTCTGGCTGCTATGGGGGCATGCATCATCTGAACACCATACCCCCACTTTATTTGGCCTGTGTATTTCAGGTCTTAGTCACTGGTTCTGTTGCTGAACCACTCTTATCAGGAATATGTTCCTTCTAATGTTCCATTGTAATCTACTCTCCTATAGTTTACAACCATTACACCTGGTCCAACCTTCTGGGGCAGCAGAGACAGTTGATAAGCACTTAGAAAGGAATGCCATGATCCCTAAAAGTCAACATGGGTATCTCAAAAACAAGTCATGCCAAAGGAATCTTATCTCTCTCTTTGGTAGAGCCACAAACTTGGGTTGTACAAACAGAGCTGCAAATGAAGTGTCATTGTACCTGTAAATATTCATTTACAGCAGATGCGTTTCCATTCGCCCTTGAAGAAACTAGGGATAGTACTCCTTTGGTTGTACATCAAGTTACACAATGTCCACTGAACTGAACAGCTGTGCAGCACAAATACCACATAATTGCTTATGTAGGGATTTATACAATACAACACCGACATTCAAAATGTACTTGAATGTATGCTGTATACCCAGCAGGATGTTGAGATGCTGGAGCGCGTTCAGAGGAAGGCGACCAAAATGGTGAAAGGACTGGAAACCATGCCTTATGAAGAGAGACTTAGGGAGCTGGGTAAGTTTAGCCTGGAGAAGAGAAGGTTAAGAGGTGATATAATAAATATCATAATAAATCCTATCATCATCATCATCATCATCATCATCATCATCTGATAGCCCTGTTTTGAAGGGGAGTCATATTGAGGATGGATCAATTTTTCTTCTTCTGCAGCTCCAGAGAATAGGACCTGCTACAATGTATGCAAACTACAGGAAAAGAGATATGACCTCAACATTAGGAATAACATCCTAACAGTAAGAGCTGTTCAACAATGAAACACATTCTCTTGGAGTGTGGTTGGAGTTTATCAGACAAGGGGAATTGGAAGTATAATCCGATGGCAATCTGAACACAATCGTGGGGTTTAACATTACTGCGTGATAACCCACTACACACAAATTCAGGCAATGGGAAGTCAGTCCGAACGCAATCATGTGGTTTCATGTTATTGTGTGATAGACTGCCACACGCAAATTCGGTCAATGGCATGCTATTTTTTGGCAATGGGGAGCCAGTTCGAATGCAATGCGTATTCACGTAATTGTGCAAAACTAGCGACTTTAAGTGAATGCATTTTGGCCCCACTTTCTTTTCATTTGAATTTAACAGAAATTCCTCCCATTTGATAAACTCCATTGAGTCTCCTTTTTGGAGGTTTTCAGAGTCTGGATGGCCATCTGTCACGGCCCACGGGTGCTTTGAGTGTGTATTCCTGCTTGGCAGAAAATTGGACTGGATGGCCCTTGTGGTCTCCTCCAACTGTAAGGTTCTGTGATTTCTTTAAAAAGTTCTGACAGACATAGAAGTGATACCTGCTTCGTTGGAAGGCCTTATCTATGCAGCTAGGTGTATGTGGCATTGAACGGTTGACAGGACAGCTGGTACCCTTGGGCAGATCCCAGCACTCTGGTAGGGCCCATTTGCAATGCAACCTGCCCTGGATGCCCTTGCAAGGAATCTGTCTCTGCAGCCCACCACCAGAAACCATCTCACAGTGTATACCCAATGCAGCAACACTCCAGGGAATTCTCAGAATTTTTACTCAGTGGCTTCTAGCTACCCATTCCTGCTGCCAGTTAAATTACAGCTGGAGGCATAGTAACGTAGGATGGGCTCACGGCCAAATTTCTAGCGTTGCAGGAACTTAAAGCTGCACTTGAGCATTTAGTAAACAGTTTTGGCATCCAAAGAAAAGGATCAGGCAAAGAGAAAGCACTACCAAGGGAATGCAAACAAAGCAAGTATAAATGTTCTGGGTGTGAATGGTTTTCAGTATCTCATTCTCTGCGATGCAAGAAATTTGAGGACTGAAGGAAAATTTCATGGAGGGGGCCGAATTCTTGAGGGGTAATGCCCTTATTCCCTACCCCTTAGCTATCCTTCAAGTCATTTCCAACTAATGGCGACCTTAAAGCTGGGATTTTCTGGGGCTGAGAGTATGTGACATGCTCAAGGTCACCCAGTAGGTTTCCTTGGCTGAGCGGGAAATCGAATCCTGATCTCCAGACTCATAGTACAATGCCCAAATTGTACTAGCTAACAATTGTTGTTGTTGTTGTTGTTGTTGTTGTTGTTGTTGTGCCTTCAAGTCATTTCCGACTTATGGTGACCCTACATAAGGTGAACCCATAATGGGGGCTTTCCTGGCACATTTCTTCAGAGGGGTTTGCCCTTGCCATTCTCTGAGGCTGAGAGAGTGTGATTTGCTCAAGCTCACCCAATGGGTTTCCATGGCCAAGCCAGGAGCTGAACTTGGTGTTAAGCAGGTTGCTCATAGGTGCTCATAATACACAGATGCTCATAGATGCAGAAAAAGTGGTGTGAAATCTGGCACACTTCTGTGCTCTGGACGGAGTGTTTTTTTAATGTTTAATATTTTTATTTAATGGATCTCACCTAGCATTTTAGTATCAGGACTGCAGAAAGAGAGAGAGAGAGAGAGAGAGAGAGAGAGAGAGAGATCTTTCTTTCTTTCTTTCTTTCTTTCTTTAAAACTGTAGGTGTTTTACTCTGCCAGAGTCTTATCTGCTTGACTGCAACAGACAGGTGAGATAGCCAGTGTTCTTGCTATTCCTTCACAGCTATCTTGCAAGGCTCTTTGGATCTTTGGTCCCAGCAGGTGTTACTAAAGGAGTAACTTTCCTGGACTGAGAGAGATAAGCCCAGCCTCTGAAAAAAGCCATGTATGTGACACAGAAGAAGCCTATTGACCACCAGGTTGGGAAAGAACACTTATTGTTCATCGGTCTGACTGCCTCTGCCTGGCATGTGGATTTTCCTGGTTGCAAGTCGCTTTGGGGACCTTTCAGTTATCTCTGGATACAGCTAAACTTTGTGTTAATTTTATTTTTCACTGTGGGCAGCGGGGCCTTTGCTGGAAAGTTTTTGTTTTTAATGCTCAGGATTGGATAAAGTGTTCCCATTTCTTTGACTGATAAGGTATTTAACAACAACAAAAATAACAATAATAAATATCTTACTTGCATCTTCCATGGATCAAAGCAAGGAACAACAATTAACAAATAACATCAGTTAAAAAGGCATCAGACTGAAGAAAGACACTCCATATAGCAAGCTTCCTGGTACAATTAGGGCCTTTGTGTATTACATAATTATAGCACTGTGACTCCACTGTAACTGTCACAGCTGCATCCTATGGAATCCTAGGATTTATAGTTTGGCAAGACACTAGAGTTCACGGGCTGAGAATTTGAAACATCCCTCTCCAAACTACAAATCCCAGGTTTCTACAGGCACTTAAACTGGAATCGATGTGGACCCTTTCACACAGCACAAATAATGTTGTTTGATACTTTAACTGCAGTGGTTTCATTTTATGGAACCTTGGGATTTGTGGTTTCCTGAAGCACTGGAGCTCTTTAGTACGGTAGGCAAGAATTCTAAATTACTTATGACATTATAAATCCTAGGATTCCCTACTATAGAGCCAATCAGTTAAAGTGGCATCAAAGTGGAAAAACTGTGTAGTGTGAAAGAGACCAAAGGAGTTCAGAGTTGGGGTTTCTTAGCTCACAATATCAGTTACAAGTGTGCCGGATGATAAAGTTATCTGATTACTTTTCAAACCAGTTCTTCAGAAAATTGACCTTACCTGTAACCCAGTCTATTTGAGAAGTCTTAGTAGTCCTTTTTTTTTTTTAATGAATTGGGTTCAGGGAGCCCTTTTGTCGCAGAACACAAGGCTTTGGTGGGATGTCTACACCAAGGTTGGAAAGATAAATATTCACCATCTGTTGTTCCACAGTCAGAAGATCTCACTGTTTTCTATTGCTGAATGAGTACTTTATAGATCTCAACATCAACAAAATATGGCCATATTGATGCATATTTCTAACCCACCTTAGTATCCTACATCCTCCTTCTCCCTTTTGCCTTTGTCTCCACCTCACCCTATTTTTCTTTGCAATCATGCTTTTGAAAATCCCATTGAACAAGCAAGGTTTTAGCGAAGGCTTGCACTAACCACAACCAAAAGCTGTTTCTTTGGTATCCTACACCCCAAATAATATAGCCTCCAACATTTCACGTATTAAAACTGGGACAGGTGTGGCCAAGCAACATCAGAGTGTGGTCAAGATAGGAAAAGTTTATAATGGAGAAGAATACATAAGTTAAGAGAGGTGCAGCAGATTGCTTTTGCTTGAGGCTCCTGGGAAGGGCAATTTTTGGCTCCTTCCTTGCTTCTCCATCCTGCTGAGTTACCTTGAGTGCAAACTACTTTTTCACACTTCAGTTTGCAGCAATTGAAGTAAGCTGAGGATGGAAGGGGAAAGTCTGAGGAGGAGAGAATAACTGGGACATTTAAAAAACAGCTTAAAAAGTGGGACAACCAAGGTTTAACCAGGACTGTCCCTCCCAAACTGGCGAAGTTGGAGAGTATGAAATAACAGCAGATGAGGTCAAAGTTAAAAGTCTTCAGGGACTCTGTTCTGGTTTTGATAAAGCAGACTGTTTCTCCCATACCCACTTCTATTTTCTGTCAAGAAAAAAAATTAGGCTTATTTAAGAGGAAAGGCTTAAGATAAAAAGGATACTTAGGACAAGAGGCTACTGTCAGGACAGAACTTGCAGAAACAGAATGGTTTCCAGCTGGCAAAGGGGTCAGACAAGGCTGCATCCTCTCACCCAATCTGTTTAACTTGTATGCAGAACATATTATACGAAAAGCAGGACTGGACACAGAAAAAGGAGGAAGGAAAATAGGAGGAAGGAATATCAACAATCTAAGATACGCAGACAACACCATACTACTAGCTGAAGACATCACAGACTTGGAACAACTACTAAGGAAGATCAAGGAGGAAAGTGCAAAGGCAGGCTTATTGTTGAACAAAAGAAAAATAATGACTAGAGAATTTACACAAGTTCAACCTAGACAATGAGGAAATAGAAATAGTAAAATAATTCTCATACATTGATCAGAGTGGGGACTGCAGTCAAGAAATCATAAGAAGACTAAAAATGTGGAGAACGGCTATGAAAGAACTAGAAAATATCCTAAAATGTAAAGATATACAATTGAGAGTCTGAGAGTTGGCCCTTTTGGGGGCAGATACCCATCATCCCCATCCCAGTTGCCATGCCATTATAAGGCATTTAGGAACTATATGTTCCAGTAGATCCATTCCCCATTCGTTGAGCTGGTTCATTTTCAAATGGAGACAAGCAAAACAGGTCCTCTGAGCATATAAGCCAAACATTGGTATACTAACCCTGCACTGATCACCCTGCAGTGTCATTCATACAACTGCAACAAAAGTGAGCTTCCTTCTATGTACCCACAAATATAAGCAGATCTAGAATGTTCATAGATCAGTGAAATTCTGGCAATGGCTGTCTTGTAGGCTTAATGGCATCATGACTTCCAGATCCTTTGGCCAGTTGCTGCCAGCTCACATCTCATCAGTGTATATATGGAGTTGGGATTCTGTGCCCCAGTAGCCATCACTTCACACTCATTTCCATTCAGTTTCCACTTACCATTTTCTGCCACTTTCCCCAGTCTAGGGAAATACGTTTGGAACTCTTTACAAACTATTTGTTCTCACCACCCTCGTTTTCTGTTGTCCACAAACATGACCACCTCACTATGTGTCCCTAACTCAGGTTTTACAACAGGAGATTCTCTATGCCCTCAACTTGGTAGATATCTGGGTTGTATAGTGGTTTGAGCACTTGACTGGGACACCGGGAGACCAGGATTTGAATCCTGGCTCAGATGTGGAAACCCACTGGGTTACTTTGGGCATGTCACACTCTCTCAGACTTAGAGGATGGCAATGGCAAACCCATTCTGAAGAAACTTGTCAAAAAAAAAAAAACCCTATAGGTTTGCCATAGGGTCAAAGGCACACAACAACAACAACAACAACAACAACAACAACAACAGGGTCACCAGATCCCAGGGCCTGGCCCTGCATTTCCAGTCTTTATAGTTTATCTCCAGTTTGGAAACAAGGGTGTGCAATCTCCAGTTTTGTTAGGCTCAGCTCAAGGCAAGAGGAAAAGGGTTGACTGCAAATCTCCAGCTCAGCAAGGAAACCAACAGCTTGCTATAATTTGTAATGCTTCATTGATTTCTTGCTGCAACTTGCCAAGACTCTACAGTGGTTCTATAGATTTATTTAGTTAGCTTCCTCCCCCACACCTCACTGCCCAATCCTTGTGGCATTGGGGCAGGGCACACCCTCTACACTGCTTTGCATCCATCTTGTGCCCAAGACTTCAGACCCATTTTTAATAAGTTTTATAATCTGAATATTAGTCCAGGATGATGGATGAGAACTTTCCCAATAATTCTGTTATTGTGGAAACTAATGCTGGGCCTGCTGTATCCAAGTGAAGTGACTGGTTGTGAGTCTGTGTATGTACCTTCTCACTTGGGCTGCATCTACACTGCAGAATTAATGCAGTTTGGCACTGTTTTAATTGCCATGGCACAATGCTATGGAATTCTAATGTTTGTAGTTTTGTGGGACATTTAGCCTTCTCTGGTGCCACAACAAACTACACATCCCAGGATTCCATAGAATGGAGTCATACCAGTTAAAGTGATGTCAGACTGCATTAATTCTGCAGTGTGGCAGCAGCCTTGGGTGTAATTGCTATGTTTATCCTTATGGCAGATTTTTCAGGGATGGAAATGAGGTGTTGTGGTCCTGATCAAGAGGAATATAGGATGTTTTTTCCCCTCAAAATAGAATAGCCACTGGTTGATTGTTAAATTAAAAGTCTAAAGTTCTATGCATGGAACATTAAAATTGTCCAGGGCTGAAGATGGAAACTTGGTTATGCCTGCTGTATGATTTTTTGCCACAAATATACCTCAGATAATTTATGGGACCAAGATTTGGCATATGGTGGAGTTAAGTCATCTTGAATCAATTCAGGATAAATGCGTGCATATGCTATTGAGCTTGCTCTCGTGTACCTTGGCTTTGTATATTTGGGCAGAGGTTGGCTTGCAGCCAGTTTATTTTATCATATAAATTATCTCTTTCTATTTTTAAAAACTGGACTATGTGCTAAAGGAATTGGTTATAGGATGTGCAACCGAGGAGGTGAGAGAAAACTCTGAACAGAATTGGGGGGGGGGGGGAGAGATTTGTGAATTAATCTTCAGGAAATTGGGTTTTGATTCTTTGGCACTCATAGCTACTGAGCCTCAATACAGTCAGAAAATGATTAATGAAGCAGCTCCAGGAATATTATGCTGGGTTGGGCTCTGAAGTAACTGAGGTTTCCAAACTGTCTCAGTTTTCCAGTCTTAAAACCACAATATGGCAAAAAGGAATAATTTATGAAGCTTTCTCATCCCTCCTTCATAAAACTTATATATAGCTTGGTGCTTTCAGAAAATAAAAACCAGTATCTTGGAAGGGAGTTATAAGAAATTCCCAGATACAGTACAGGTTGAGTCTGCCTTATCCAGAATTCTGAAATCCAAAATACTCCAAAATCCAAAACTTTTTCATGAGTGGCTGAAACAGTGACAATTTTGCTTTCTGATGGTTCAACTTCATTTTTGTCTTAAACTATTGTGTGAAAAATTACCTTCAGGCTATGTTTATAAGGTGTATATGAAGCATAAATGAATGCCATGTTTAGACTTTGGTCCCATCTCCAAAATGTCATGTGTATGCAAATATTCCAAAATCCAAATGCATCCTAAATCGAAGACACCTCTGATCCCAAGTATTTCAGATAAGAGCGACTCAACCTGTAATAGCATGTGTGTTTGTGTGTATATACTGTATTTGCATCCCCCCCCCGTGTGTGTGTGTGTGTGTGTGTGTGTATGATTTGTGTTACTCCTTTGACTGAAGATACAGTACAAAATTATGGATTTTACTATGACCCATGGAAAAGTCAAGGGTAAAACTTAGGGGCATGCAACAAAGAATCTAAAGGATGAAGCAAAGTGAAATAATGACAAAGAGCATACAAAATTCCAGTCGGCATAACTGTTTATGCTCACACTAAAGGCTGGATGGATGAGAGAATAGAGGGCAGTCAATGCTTCCAGGACAGACTTCACTCTTGCCTTTACCAGGGGATGGTTCCTTTTTTATATAAGTGTGAAAGTACAGTACAGTAGTTACATTGACCTGTGGATTTCGGCTGTTTTTTGAGGGTCAATTTTTATATACAGTATCTAAACCACTTTCACAACTGTCTACACTAAGGCTGCATCTACACTGCAGAATCAGTGCAGTTTGACACTGCTTTAACTCCATGGCTAATTGCTAAGGAATTCTAAGGTTTGTGAGATATTTAACCATCTCTTCCAGAGAGTTTTGGTGTTACAACAAACTACAAATTCCAAAAATCCATCAGATGGAGTGATGACAGTTAAAGCAGTGTCAAACTGCATGAAATCCTCAATGTGGCAGCAGCCTACATCTTGTAGAAAATTCGAATGTTTAAGGACTTTAATTACACACAGCATCAATGACATTATTACCAACTACAACATGGTTTGTAAAAATTAATGGGAGTAAAATTTAAAGTGGGACAGGTATGGGACAGTTTAAGTGCTTCTCTCCACTGCCAAAACAGCTCACATTAGGAAGAGGCCTCCCAGAAGTGCCAATGGGAGTTTTCTTCCTAATAGTAATTGCTTTGTGAAGGGGGTGATTAGGAATTCAATAAAATCACTGCCAGGGAAGAAGGCTTTAAACCCGATTCTCTGCATGCAGCAGTTAATAATGACTGCAGTGCCCCCCTCTTGAATCTGGTACTTAACTTTTACAAAGTCTACAAAATTGGCTAACATACTGTGAGTAGTTAGACCTAAATAAGCACTGTGTGAAAAAGGACTTCCCTGAAACTTCCACCATTCAGTTTCATTGCACAATCCCAGGTCTTACTATTATGACAGCATTGCTTTTCCTACTCCATGCAGAATTTTATCCACTTTTGTTGTTTCCCTCCTGCCTGTTATTTCATCAAGCCTTAAAACTGGGGAGTTGATCCCACTCCCTCATCATTTTGGCTTGTCTCTTTCTACACCTGTTTTGGAAAGGAACACCCAGAATTCATCCACAATGGGAAACCTCCACTGAGGCCAAGCAATCCCGTATTTGTCTCTGCCTTGGGAATAAAAGGATGTTCCATTTCTGTCTGATCCAGAAAAGTAAGAAAGCTTTGACATTTTGGTATCTGCATCCCAGCCTAGCACTGCTGAGTAGTAGAGACAATAACAGAGAAGCATCTTCGCTGATATGAAAATAATTTAATGAAGGTTTAATGTTCCAAAATGAATGTTTAGCCTGTGGGACTCAGAAGAGAAGAGGCTGGTTTTCATTACCTCTCCTTCTTCTTCTGTGATGTGCTTACAGAGCCCCCATGAGAGCCAAGTGATTAACCCTTCCAAGTGTCCCATGGCTTTCAGGCAATCTTTGTACCCAAATATCCCTAAAAAGATACTTGTGATGGGTTCAGCATAAAAACACCATTTCCTGACCCCCTTTTAGTATCTGTAGATTAATCACTCTTTTTCTGGTGCCAACTATCACTTTGGAGATGTGGTTTCACCATTCTCAGGCCTTTGTATCTCACAAAATCTTATTTTGTGAGGTATTAACACCATGCATTACAGAGTATGTGCCTCATATGTCACACAGTCCTAAATTTCCCCATGTTTTCATGGAGCATGACTCCAGAATGACTACCAACCTTCTTTGTCCCACAGGGAATCTTTACAAAATTCCAGCACCTTTTTTTCTTTCAATTGAACTGTCCCGTCCAAAGGATGTGGCAATATGGTCCCCATCACCTCTGTCCTCTCCTGCCCCACAGAAACCCACCAATAGAAGCCAGTTTGGTCTGTAGGGATTATTGATATGCATGGCTGTGGAAAAGTGAGCTTCCATTCCTCTGGAATGTTGTTATGAATGCCACAATGGGCACTGCCTTCCATTATGGATCAGCTCCCTTGCATTTCACCAAGAGTGGATCCAGTTATTAAGGTCCCAGTCCCTGGGTCCCTTGTGATCTGATGATGTTCCACCTTATAGGCTTGGCAAATAAAAGCGGGAGCTGGCAACTGTGGAGGTGATGGTGGGAGTTGAGAACAGTCATGCCTTGCCTCATATGGTGGAGATGAGAGATTTGAGAGAGGATTGGTTGGTGGAAGAAAGGTTCTCATAACTGTGGCACAGGCAGGAGCAGTCTGAAGAGGCTTCGTCATCCCCGGCACCCCCACCACTGTTGTGCAAAGGGCGATGGTGCGGGGCACCACGCGTGGTGCAAATCACCACACGGGTATGTCGGTAGGCCACAGCCCATGCCTCACCCCCAAGGCACTGGCAGCGGCTCCGTGGACCTTTGGAGGAGAAAGGGACTAGAGAACTGCCCGTCTTCTTCTGCACAAAAAGGCAAGTCCTGGAAAGGAAGGCAAAAGAAACATAATCAAGTGAGTGATGAATGTATGCCCAGCAATAACATCCTGAACATATGACGATCGCTTGCAAGAGTCCTTTCAGGCCTATCCTTCACAATTAAATTAGATGAAAACACACAAAGTCCCACCAAACGTTTCTGTTCTTTGGATTATTGCCCATTGGCAATTTCTTGGCTAGGAGCTTTTAAAGGCATGGGCTGTGTTGGCTGAACCCTTTTTGTACATTCAAAATTCCCCTTTATGATGAGGAAATTGTCCTGACAGCAAGGCTGGCCCAAGACATTTGGTGCTTGAGGAGAAAGAAAAGATGGCATCTCCCTCCTACCTAGGGTTGCCAGGTGAAAAACGAGTCACAGCTCTTGTTCTTTGTAATTGAGCAGATGCAGGAAATTCAGCAGGATTTGTCATGCATGTTCCACCTGCTGAAATTCCCTATTTTACCCAATCATTAAAGTCACAGAAGCCCTGTCTTGTTGTTCACCTGGTAATCCTCTTTCCATCCGAAGTACAAAAACTAGCTGGACTAGCAGACGAAACTTTCAATGGGATAATATTCACCAGACTTTATACAGCAAAATGTTTTAAAGGCTTCAAGACATGTTGTGTGGTATATAGTGGGCCCTCCACATTTGCTGGAGTTAAGGATGCAGGACCCCTGCAAAAGTGGAAAAGCCACAAATAAAATAACACTATTTTATTTTTTAACAGAGAAACACCTCTTTAGGACTCTCTCGGTTATCCAGCACAATTCTATGATCAACATGAGCCAGAAGTTGATTACAGAATTGTGCTGGAGGATCTAGAGAAATGTTGTCTTTAGGAATCTCTAGGTCCTCCTGTCCAACTTCTGGTGAAAGTTGGCCACAGAGTCACACTGGAAGACCTCAAAATTCCCAGAGAGAACATATTCATCAAATCTGTTAACAATAAAATCTGCAAAAGTCAAAGCCACAAATGTGGAGGGTTGATTATGCCCTCAAAATAAAGGAAATTGCCAGGAAGTTCAGGGGGATCAGCCAGGAGGCTGCCACACAGAATCTGCTGTCTGAGGCTATCACTTCACTGCCAGATGAAATCAGCCCTTCAGTTTTTAAGCTGCTTTCACCTCATTGCTCTCCTTTTTCATCCTGACTGAACTGGAACACTCAGGTTGTTCTAGGCTGGGACTAGTTGCTGTAAGTCTGACTAAGGGTGGATCTAAGCCATTGTGCACTTATTTCATCTTTTCCTCCTGAATAGATTTGTTGTGGCAAAACAAGAAAAAAGATGGAAGAAGCAGTAGAGAAAGATAGGATGATTATGGACAACATCTGGACCTCCCCATAAAATCCCTCAAATGAAGGAGGATAATTGTACAGTAAAAACCTCATCTGGAAGTACTTAGATCTGGAGCCAACCCATCATTGTCATCACAACTACAGCACTAAAAGGGCTGTAGCATTTTACATGAAAAACTGTATCTATCTGCAATTGTAAGACTGAATGGTTAAATCCAGTGCAATTACCATCCTAATATTTATCCTCTTTCCTTCTTTGTCCATTCACAAATAATCCTCTGTATAGATATCTTTCTACTTTTCCTCCTCCTGCTACTACTGTACTATGAACTCAGTTGCCTCTGAGTCACTTTTTTAATATGTTTAATCCCAGATCTTGGCAAAATTGCTTTTTAAAAACTACAAATCCCACAATATCCCTACCAGCATATATGTTTCATATGCTGAAGTTAACCAACATGGAAACAGACTCTGATTTCAACACTTCTGATGATAGGACCACATCTTCCACTTCATTGGAGGACAGCAGACTAGATTAGAGGTTCCAGGGAACATGATGGAGTATGCACAGATCTGTTCTCCATTCCTCCCCAGATCTACAGAGCATCTGTTGCCTGAACCAGCTGCCTTGCACTAGGTCTCCACACTCAGTTTATGAATAGGTTGGGAAACATTGCTTTTTTTAAAACTACAAGTTCCAGAATCTCCCAAATTGCATGGCTATACAGGCTGGTGATTTGAGGGAGTTACTGTCCCAAACAATTAGTTTTCCAAGCTCTGCTTAATTTTCTTTTCACCAGCCTGCTGTCCTGCCACAATTATGATAGTTTAAGAATGGAAGCATACCGGTTTGGCATAATTTCTTATCACACTTTTTCACTGTGATAGTGTTTTGGCAATTCATGGTTATGTGATCTGTTTTCCATACTGTCAAACAACATTTTCCAGGAGGAAAGAAGCGAATGAGTGATCATGGCTGCCAATCACTTCCTGAAGCTGCTACTGGGCGAATGTACACACAGCAGCTGGTTTTGGAAAGCTGCTGACAGCTGTGATTGATGTGAATGGCAAAGGAGAGAGGGAGAGAGGAGCAGAATTATCCCCACTCATACATGTAATTGCTTGAAAAGTGGAACTGCAGCGGAAGGAACCTATTGCACAAAGGCAGTAACAGAACAGCAGCAAGACTGAGAGCCTATTGATGTGTTTTACCCATCAATGAAAAAGTTGAGTACAGTAACAAATGGATTGCAAAGCATCAACAGGATGGACACGATGCCATGTAATAAGTACCAGTCACAGATGCGTTTATACTGTTAAAATTCTGCTTTTTAGCCTTGTGTGATACAGTCCCAAGAAACCCAGGAAAATCTGCCTAGGATTGCCAAATGGTCTTTCTTTCAGGTGTGTTCTTGCAGTTCTGTGGCCCTCCTGTCTACTTTATTGTGCTGCTGGCTATGACAAACTTTTCTCATTTCTTTCTCCTAAGAAGTCATTGTCCTGCTGGAAATGACCAACAGAATCCACCAGGCCTCTTTGTTCTCCTTCTTCCAAATGTATTGGAGTGCCTATCTCTTAGTGTTTCACCCACAAACCTACCTCTTGCGCAGATGGTATGAGATGAGGATAATGGCTAGGATGAAGGTCCCTGTTGCCGTGTACATCACCCAAGCTGTGTTACAAAGGAAGAGAAGGTAGCATTGGTTTACTAGAACCTTCAACCAAAAAATCTTGCAGAAAACAGCCATCAATACTATCTACTCTATAACAGCCTTGACTGACTCAGCAACCTGCCCCCATTTGGTGGACTTCAACCCCCACCTTTCTTGAGCTGGCTGCTGGGGATTATTGGAGTTGCAGTCCAATACATTGATAGAGTGCTGGATTGCAAAAAGCTGCTCACCTCTTCTTACTACATTTGCTGTGCAGCCAAAAGAACATACTCATTCCCAGCACTCAGTTCCTTTCAAAAAATCCTGCACCAGTTCCAACAAATATATTGATTTATATTATAAATAAGACTTATAAGTAGGAAATGGAAGCCATTGTTCTGTTCCCAATAGGACAACAATTTAAATCAAAGGTTGGAAAAGTGTGTGGGATGTTTTTTCTTGGTTTCTCGTTCTTTCTTTCTTTCTTTCTTTCTTTCTTTCTTGGAACTGTAACTTCCCATGCTGGCTAGGGAATCTGAGGAGCTGTGTTCCAGAAAAAGAAGCTCTGGTTTAATTCAGGCATGGCTAGAGTTGCTGGCAACAGCCACAGAGGCAATTTTATCTGCTGCTTCTTCCTATGAGTGTCCCCACCAAATTTTAATCAAGATATGATCAAGATTTATTCCACTTGCAAGAAACCTGCCTTCTTTTTTTCAAACATTGCAAGAACAATAAAGATGTTGTCACATTCAGCTTACATTATTGTATGTTTTCTTTGGAAAGCACTGCCCCATACCTACTCAGTAAAGAGTGAGAGAGACATCCTGTGTGTTTCATGCAAAGTTTTACTGTATTTACTGTCTCAGGGAGAGTCCAAAAAGGCAAAGAGACAATCTCTTCCAGTCTTTGGGCCAAAATAGATGAGAGGTTATAAATCTAAGCCCACCTCTCCCATCTTCTTTGATGATTTTTTTAGCAATTCTTTGGGCAGGGTCAGTCTGTTTGAGTAATTTGGATTAAAGATTGCACCACTGAAAGAGAGCTAACACTCTCCCATTCAAGGATGTTCAGATCTAAATCAACCCCTCGAAGCTGCTATTTCACCCCTTTGGGAAATATTTCAATCACTTCTTAGTTTTTCCTAATAGGCCCAAGAAAAAGCTTCAGGGCAGCAGGAAGAGGCAGGAAAGGATAATTTACACATGGAATCTGAATTGCCCCTGTTGTCGCATTAAAAAAAATGGAGACATACAGCATTGGTCCAAAGGAATAATTTAAAACAAAGATTTGGTCATTCTGTAAACTCTTTACAACTAGGTGTTGTGTTTGAGAGTCCTTACCTCTCTCTTCCCCTTTTCTCTTTCTCTATCTTTGAACACTTTGAATGTTGACAGGTGAGAAACCTTAGCAAAGTAGGCAGCATGATACAGGTGGCATGCAAGCAGCTGACTGTATAGTGAAAATACACTCCACAATCTGAAAACCCCTACTTTTTAAAATGCACCTAGTGCCTGTTGCTGCCCAAATTGGTTTGAATCTATATAGCCCAGCAAAGTTGCAAGAGCCAAGTAGCATAAGGGATGAGCAGCCATTCTGGCAGAAACCAAAAGTAGGTGAGCTTTCAGTGCCCTGCCAGGTCTCTCAGATTATACTGGGCTAAGGTGGAGAAAATGCAAAATAAATAGAGAGCCACAAACTTGCTTCACTTGTATAGGATATATGTGGAGAGATCTTGTAGCACCTTTGTGACTAACTGAAAGAAAGAAATTGGCAGCATGAGCTTACGTAGACTTAAGTCTACTTCCTCATATGCATTCTTGTATATATGATATGATATGATATGATATGATATGATATAGTTACAGGCAAAGCATGGGGAAACTTTGAACTGAAACTGCCAAAATTTCATGGGCAGGAATTCCATAGGGATCGTGTAAGTTGTGATACAATTGCGTATTGTAATTTTTGCCACCGAATTCTGTTTTTCTGTATGAAAAGTCTGACTTTCATCCCTGGGTTACAAAATCTTGTCTAGAATATAAGGCTATGTTTAGGATCCTTACATTCTTTTGCCAAACTCTGACTACAATAAAACACTGTATTGGAAAGGCAGAAAGTGGCGACCTCTGCTGGTTGGTGACAGAACTGCACTGGTGCCACTTTTAAAAGAAGAGAATGGAAACTACTTTGTTGTCATTGTTGCTGTTGTTGTTGTGTGCCCTCAAGTAATTTCTAACTTATGGTGACACTAAGGTGAACCTATCGTGTGGTTTTCTTGGCAAGGTTTGTTAAGAGGGGGTTTGCCTTTGCCTTCCTATGAGGCTGAGAGAGTGTGACTTGCCCAAAGTCACCCAGTGGGTTTCCATGCCAAGCAAGGATTTGAACCCTGATCTCCAGAGTCCTGGTCCAACACTACACTGCACTGGCTACTTAATAGTAATTTGCAAATAAGTTTTTTCTGCTTTCCATATCAGTTTTGTGTGCATTCACATATAAATCGTTTCCACTTAATCTGCTAATTTTATCTCCCCAGTGCTAAAATGTATGTAAAAAACATTGTCTATAAAAACATGCATTCCTAAATCTATTTCCTCTCATAATGCACATTTTAGGAATACAGTAGTCTGATACTTTTTTACAAAATTGCATTGAAACAATTTGGCACTGTAAAAGCAGGTAGGTAACTAGTTCACACATTAGTCTGGGAGTTACAGCTCTGGTCAGTTCATACTGGAATTTGCAAAAACTGTATTCCTCAATTGTTCCTACTTTGCTTACATGCAAATATATGCTTAGGAGTCCAAATGCTTTTTTTTTTAAGTGAAGTGGTTTTGGGAAGGAAGGCATTTTAGAGTAATGAACTAGAAGGAAGAGGGCTGTGCCGTTTCCCCTCCGCAATGTGTGTGTATGTGCCTTCAAATCACCTGTCATCTTACTGGTGACCCCATGAATTTCATAGACTTTTCTTAGGCAAGAAATACTCTTAGATGATCTTGCCAGTTCCTTTCTCTAGCATACAGCACCTGTATGGCAGTCTCCTATCCAAGTGCCAACCAGAACTGACCCAGCTTAGCTTCCAAGACCAGATGAGATATGGTGCCTTGCTGTTGTTGTTGCTGTGTGCCTTCCAGTCCAACTTATGGTGGCCCTAAGGTGACCCTATCACCAGGTTTTCTGAGGCTGAGAGTATGTGTTTCTATGGCCAAGTGGGGAAATTGAACCCTGATCTCCAGAGTCATAGACCAATGTTCAAACTACTACACCATCCTGGCTCTCATTGCTGCCTTACTCCATTCTAAATGACTCCTTTAATTATCAATTTCCCCTTGACCACAAGGTGCCAGTCACATACTAACTGTTGAAAACACGCAAGTTGAACCTTCTGAATGTGTGGCAGAAAACCGCTGTTCAGTTGTTTAAAATAAAAAATGACAGGTAGAAACTGAGATTAAGCACATCCACACAGAGATTCTGCCTTTCTTGCCTCTAAATCCTCCTCTCCCAAAATAAGACCTCACTTTAAAAAAAGAATGGTATCAGCATTCTGTAGCATCTAATATGTCACCAGCTCCACAGGTTCGTCACCCTGGAGGAAAAGGGATCTGTCAGAGACTGGGTTTTACCCTGAGCCAGCCACTGGATTAGTGTCAAGGAAACAAGAATACCAAAAGTCTTTCTCTTTACCTCCCACTCCAATGGCAGGGTCACTGGCACTGTAGGTCCAGGTGGAGTTCAGCCAATCCGAGGAGGTCGGGGCGAGACGAGATCCATCACCTGGAAGGGTTCGCAAATTCACTGAGGAACCCTTCACCCCTGTAATGAAAATCACAGATTGACTTTACAACGGATTTTGAATCCATCTTGTTGCCAGTGCTTTATTTTCTCTCTGTCACTTTTAGATATTATCATATCTTTCAGATTTTCTCAGTTGAAAACCAGGACACAGGCGGCCAAACATCAGAGTGTGGTCAAGATGGCAAACATTATTGATGAGGAAGAATACACAGGCTAGGAGAGGCTGCAGAAGTTTGCTTTTGCCTGAGACGACTGGGAAGAGCAAGACTCTGGTCCTTCTCTCATCTCTCAGTGCTGAGTTAATGAAGTTTAAACTACTTTTGCAGTTTGAACAGAGTTTTTAGCCATTGAAATAAACTTAGGACAAAGAGAGAAAGTAGGAGGGAGAGAAAAGAAACCAGAACATTTTAAATGCATCTGAAAAATGGGACATCAGAGAATAAATTAGGACCGTACCTGCCAAATCAGAACAGTTGTAGAGAAAGGCATTTCAAATGGTAACACCAGCCATTTGATTTTTACTGCATCAGTTTGGCATAGCAGACACACTGCAATGCACTCTTGACACAGTGATGGCTATTGTTTATCAGTGAGGATACAGACACACTTCTCATGGGTTATTTTTCATTACACAAAGACTCCAGATCTGATTACAGAGCATAGTCCCAAAGGCATATGTGGAATGCAGACTGGATTCCTTCCTTAGGCTTCTCACACAAATTTCATAACTGTCTTGTGTGGTGAAGCATTTAACCATGAAACCTTGAAGAAGAGACATTGATTTCCTACACTTCTTGTGCCTCCAAAACCACTAATCAGAGAAGGAAAGTTTGACCAAGAGTCCAGTGCTTTGTTGTTGTTGTTACATGCCTACAGGTCAGCTACAATCTATGGTGATCCTGTCATAGGATTTTTTTGGCAAGATTTACTCAAAGGAAGATAGCCATTGCCTTTCTTTAAGGTTGAGAGTGTGTATATAATTCCATTGCTGATCAGGGACTCAGACACTGGTTTCCTCGTAACCTAGTCCAACACTCAAGCCACTGCACCACAATGGCATTGTAGTCTAGCACCACAATCCATGATATCTCTGGTCCTGGGTATCAAATGATCTCAGAAAGCCAATCCACAGTGTGTGTATATGTGTCTTCAAGTCTCCTGTCAACTTATGGTGACCCCATGAATTTCATAGGGTTTTCTTAGGCAATAAATACCTCAGAGATGATTTTATCAGTTCCTTTCTTTGAAACAGAGTATCTGGTATTCATTGGTGGTCTCCCATCTAAGCATTAACCATGGCTGGCCCTGCTTAGCTTTCAAGGACATGTCAGATCTGGTGCCTTTGGGGTATTTTGGCCACATCCAGCCATAAAGCCTATTTTTGCAGTCTTCCTCTATATTGTTTCTTCTCATGTACTTCAGTGCAATATATCTCAGTGATGATTCTGGGGTTAAGCGCTGATGAATGCTGACTTAATTTTCAACAACCCATTAAATGTGTTTTTCTCCAAGTGCTCTTCCCAACTACTACTGTTGATATTAATTCAAAACACTTCACTGGTCTAATTTAACATCTAGTCTAGTTAGATTAAAAAAAACCTGTCATTTAGGAGCAGGGACAAGGTAATGCAATGAAAAATGTGTCTAATATGACCTGGGTTCATATTTTGGCTAAGTTGCAACATTCAGTGTATCACCTTACAACATTGATCTTGGCCATCTCTCTCACAGGATGATGTTCTGAGGATCAAAGGGGCAGAAGGAGGACCATGCAAGGTTTGCTGAAAGAAGGGTGATTAAAACAAGGAAGTATCTACAATCAGTTTTGCATCCATAAGTTTCCCAATACCAGTTAAAAGAATCTCATGCTGCAGGGCCAGGTCTGCAGCATCAGTACATGGACTCCTCATATAGCTACTAGGAGTCTATCAGGGTCTGCCACTCAGGGCTGACCTTGCATCACATTTGAAATTAAATAAATCTAGCACCCTGATCAGCACATGGGGGCTGCAACTCAATCTGGCAGGCAGTTTCCCCCAAATCCCTTCCCCTGCAGCCAATGCTGGTTGGTGGCTCAGTAGGAAGAATACATTTGTTCTGGGATTTATCTGAATTTTAAAGGAGCTAGCCAAGGTGCTGAACCTATTTTGGGGAATAGAATTAAACAGCTTGTGTGTGTGTGTGTGTGTGTGTGTGTGTGTGTGTGTGTGTTGTGTGCCTTCAAGTTGTTTCCAATTTATGGTGACCCTAAGGTGAACCTACCATGGGGTCTTCTTGGCAATATTTGTTCAGAGGAGGTTTGCCATTGCCTTCCCCTGAGGCTGAACATAAAATGCAGAACAGATACATTGCTCCATTGACACAGAAGCCACCAGCTGCTTTTGCTCCAGAAGTAGCATAACTCCAGAATATTGTGAGAAATTAAAATGTCAGTTCCCACGAAGTACATCCATGAGTTTTTCACCATGCAGAGGAGGATTAGGATTATACAAGAGAGCACTTTTGATGAAGAGTCTATAAAAAAGAGTCTGTAGAAAAGTTACTTCCACCTCAACATTAGGAAGAACTTCCTGACAGTAAGAGCTATCCAACAATGGAACACACTCCCTCAGAGTGTAGTGGAATCTCCCTCCTTGGAGGTCTTTAAACAGAGGCTGGATGGTCATCTGTCAGGGATGCTTTGATTTGGATTTCCTGCATGGCAGGAGGTTGGACTGGATGGTCCTTGCGGTCTCTTCCAACTCTATTATTCTATGATTCTATGATTCTACTTTTTGGATTATAATTCCCTGAATTCTTCAGGCCCTAGTCATGGGAGATTCCAATGACTGTAGCCCCCAAATCTAATCTTTCCAAGCTGACAAAACTCAAGCAGATCTAGGAAAGACTCTTTTCAGCCTGGTCCCTAAAAACTGCTGTCAGTCATAGTTAGAGTAACCAAGCCTCTTTTACAGAAGTCCTTTATTCAAAGAGCTGTGAGAGGATAGTGCTCTTTCTGAAAGTACCTTCTATTTGCAGAGCTGTTTGTTCTAAGCCCAGTTTAAAAACAACGCAAAATGAAGATGAAGAGAAGAGAACCTGAAATTGCCTATCAGGTAGTAACTAAGGAAAACCCTAAGCAGGGATACAGGTGAGCTGGTCTACACCTTCCCCACAACGGTGAGAAAGAATGTGTTTCTATTTCAATTACAGTCATTATTTCTAAATATACTTACAAATAAAGATGCAGAAATATTTATGTAATTCTACACGCTCTTTGGTCTTGTCTGGTGATTCATAATAGGGCAGTCACATATGCATCACCCCATCAAATGTATCAGTTACCAAGTGAGAAACAGGTGGGAGGGCCCTACTCTTTGGCAGCCTCAGGTTGCTAGTTTTGGCAGGCATGAAAGACGCCAAGGTGATTATATAGAAGCTGTTGTACTTTGGACACATCATGAGAAGGCATGACTCAAAGACAATAATGCTAGGAAAGGTAGAGGGTAGTAGAAAAAGGAAGACTGCATGCAAGATGGATAGACTCAATCAGGGAGGCCATGGTCCTGAATCTACAAGACCTAAGCAGAGTAGTGGAGGATACCAAGGGCTTGGAGATCTCTCATCCACAGGGTTGCCATGAGTCGAGGTTGACTCAAGGGTAGTTAACAACAATAGCTCAATTGCTTTTTAACAATTATTTTTGAATGATTTTATCTACATGTGGTTTATATGTACTTGTTTTCATTGCTATAAACCAACCTAAGTCCCTCATTTGGCAAAGAAGTGGTAAATAAATGAGCAAATGAGGAGGAGGAAGAAGAAAAGGAAGATTATGGTGGCAGCTTAGGCATTACTAACTACATGGTTTAATAAGAAGAAAATCTGCCAAGTTTCTGGCCCCTAAATCCAGAAGCACCAGAGAACCAAAGACCCAACAAGCAATGTTATTAACATTTGCTTCTGTTATACAACAAAGTACCAAGACATTGGCATTTAACTTCTTGCTCTTTACCCTGCATTGTATCTTCCCTCCCTCCACAGTTTGCTCCATGCACCCTTACTCACCTCAGCTGCATCGCAAACATTTTTGGCTCTGGGCCTGAGGGATTCTAAGGGACGCGTCAAAAGAAACCTACCCATAATTACCTGGTTGGGTTGCGTGGAGGGCATGGGGTTGTGATTTCAAAGGTGCTGCACCTACAGGCTTGGGAGTGGGGGGTGAGGGCGAGTCAGTGTGAGTAACACATTTAGCAGGCTTCACAACAGCTGACAAGCGAAACCTTCCCCATTCCCAGGGCCCCAGTTCAAAGGGACAGTCAGTCTTCCTTCATCTGCCTCCCCTTGCAGGTGTGGAACCAGAGGCTTATAATTAGAGACTCCGATGTTCTGAGCCCCAGGGAAGAGTTGGCAAGCACTGGGCTGAGTCCAGGAGTTCAAAGACGGCCCTACTCTGAGCCACAGCCTGGGAAAGTTCCATTTCAGTGGAATTAATCTCCCAGAATCCCCCAGACAGAATGTTGTTTGAGAGATGTAATCCCCCCAAATGAAGTTTTTCTATGCTCTGCTTTCATCTCTCACACATCTCTCACAGTCCTCCTGTCGCTGTTTAGCAGGGAGGGAATAGTCTGGCTCTCCAGATGTTGTTAGACTGCAACTCTCAGCAACCCTATGACAACCAGTGGTGAAGAATGCTGAGAGATGCAGTCTGACACCATCTGGAGGGCCACAGGATTCCCTTCACTGCCCTTTAGGGACATCAACTTGAGAGCAGCTGTTATTTTGGATACCGTGTTATTTTGGATACCATTGTCTACCTTATTGCTGCCGCTCTCTGCCTTCTCTCATATCCCTTTCAGAGGCCAGAGAATGCCATCTCCCATGGAGAGAATGACCACAGTCTTACTCAACACACGTGGAAAAGCTTTAGTCCAGCTTCTCTACCTGAAGACAGATGTACTGGGGTGTCAGGGTCAGGTCTGGGTGCCTACCTCTGTACAAGATGGCAAAGCCCTGAGCTTGCAAAAGCTGGTCTGACTGGAAGGAGAGGAGCAGATAGTCAGTGGGAAAGAGCAGCGGAGTCCCTGGCCTCCAGCGCCCATCAAACTGGGCCAACAACACATTGCTGTGTCCATCCCGCAGCTCCAGGCGGTCATTGGGGTCATGTACATCAAAGATCCGGAAAGTGAGCTCCACAGAATCATAGCCCGCAGGATGCAGGGCCCAACTGCAGTTGCTGTCAGCCTCATAGTCATCTGGAAACTGTGGAGAGTAGATCACTCCAGACGATTCACTGAAGTTTCCCTGGCAGGCACCTAGGGAGACTGTGGGATTGGGGGGCAGGAGAGGAGAAAGCAGCAAAATAATAATGCAATCACTATGAGAGCTGTGATGTTTAATAGATCAGGTTTGAGAGTTTAAAACAGTTTGAGCAATAAAAAAGTGCTCTGTTTAATTAGGCGAGTGCTGTCTGAGAAGAAGTTCTCCTCTGGGGTGAAAGAAGGGATGCCTCACTCATGGAAAGTCTTGCTGGGATGAATATATACCTCATCTATAAATGGTGGAAATGTTTCTTTCATTAAAACCCACATCCCCCCACCCCTTTAGAAGCACTTTTTAAAAATCAATTGCTCATATAAACAAATATTTAATTGGGTGAAAAGGTGAGCATATATATGCCCCCACTTATTTTTTAATTTAATTTAATTTTTTGTAGTCTCCATGGTTCCCTTGCCACTGTCAACTTGCCACCACAACAGTGGAACACCCTGTACATTTCCTTTTAAAATAAAGCAAAATAGGAGTGCAGTGCATTCGTTCACCTTGCTTTCAAGCTGAACTGAACTCGCTCATGAAAAGGAACCTCCTGGAAGTGTACATTGGTTTAAAGACCAGCACACACTCCCCCTGCACCTTGTTCTATTTCAGCAATGTGGCAGAAGTAGGAGGTAGCCCACAACAGATCTGGGGAGGGCAGTGATATCTCACCCACTCACCCAATGTTGTATAACATTACTTTAAATTTGTTCAAAGAAAGCATTATACAGTATACAGTATTGTAGGGTTATCCAAGTAAAACCTGTTATTAAAAGTTACAGTCATAGGTTTTAAAGTCATAAGAAAATAAGATGAGCTATGGTGGATCAAAACCATTAACAACAAACCAAGAATTATGTTCAACCAAATACTGTTGGGAAGACCCAAGCAGGGCTGAATTCAGTCATCTAGTTTGCCAGACTCCATTGTCTACATGTCTAGGTTGGACCTACAAAGTAGCTCCTTGTGGGATCCTAGGAATATCCTACCTGTGCAAAGTGCAAAAAAAAAGTGGGTCATGATGATAAATCTCAATTTACTTTCCTCTTAAATCAGAATGCTTCCTGGGGCTACAAAACACACACATATTGTGGGACCACACACCTCAATAAATGAACTAACACAGTTATGACTATAACTTAAAAGGAGTGAAGTGATCCCTCATTACTAGTTATAATATAGTTTTAGTTGTCCCTCATTTCAAAAAGCAATTAAATGCAAACAGCTAATTCATTGTAATGAGTCACTTCCAAGCTCTATTTGACAAAATGCTGTGCTATCAATGACAAAACAGGTTTCAACTGCCAGTCCAATCTGCTTCTGAATGTGGAATGGAGCGGGTGTCATTTTATCCTTTTCCTTGGGCAGCAAAATGGCATGGGCTGGGCTGGTTGGTGACCTGCCTCCAGGGAGCCATGGTTTGAGAAATTGGGCTATACAATCAGGTTGATGATACCTAATGGAGTCATTATAAAACTGTGTGCCAGGCTATATTGGTGTGCTGTAAGAATGCTGTGAGAAAGGCAAGACATATTGTTGTGGACCCAAAGTACCAATTTCACTGGAGATGCTTGTTGAAACTCCAAATGAGTCCTTGATCAGAGCTTGGCTCTGTCTACTCAGCCTCCCACATAACTCACTGCACTGTAAATATGACTGCAACAATACCCTAAATCTAATTGTTAGTCTCTAATAAGTAGACCCATTGAATAAATCGAACTTACATAAGTATTAAATTATTAAGTTCTCATTGATTCTATGGTTCTACTCCACTTGGGACTAACAATTGGATTAAAATTATTGTATGTGGTCTGTGAAAATCACTATATGAATAACTGCCAAGTTTTGTTGCTGGTTGTTGTTTTGTTCTTATAAGACAATATATAAAAGAAATTAAAACTAATCTGTGAGTCTGACACACCATGCTTTGACATCTCTGAAAATAACAACGGGGGGGGGGGGGGGAATAGCCCCACCATGTCTGGGGAAAAAAAAAAATTTGAAAAAAAATAAATCTGAAAAACCAGTTGGTTAAAAATAAACAAATATATGTAATCCAGATGTTGAGAACATGGAACTGGAAGGACAGGAGCAAAATGATATCCACTTTGAAGGCAGCTTGGGAAAGTTTTCCTTTTCCAAACCCCAAAATGTGCACACGCCCATTTGCAATGCATTCTTCCTATTCCTAAATCAGACCATCCCTCTTGGCACTGTTCAATGTTCAGTGTCCTCTCATGTGACAAATCTGAACTTAGGCAAATGCACAACAAAGCATATCTACTCAGATCTAAGCCACACTAAGTTCAATGGAATTTTCTCCCCAATACGTATGTACAGTATGTAGGATTTTAGTCTTAATTGGGAATAATATAGGGAAATGCACTTTCATTTACCTGTTCTTGGGCTAAACTTCTGTATTCTAATGTAGCTCATCACTGTTCCCTAGAGTGTCTGGGATTTCACACTCCTGAAAAGAACTCTGAAAAGCCTTCTTGTGGTGTGTCTTCAAGTTATTTGTTATTTATGGGGACCCTAAGGCAAACCTATCATGGGGTTTTCTTGGCAAGTTTCTTCAGAGAGGGTTTATCATTGCTATCCTCTGAGGCTGAGAGAATGTGACGTGCCCAAGGTCACCCAGTGGGTTTCCATGGCAGAGCCAGGATTCAAAACCTGGGTTCAAAACACACTGTATAAATAATCTGGTTTTAGACCACTTTAACTACCCTGGCTCAATGCTATGGAATCCTAGGAACTGTAATTTAGTGAGACATTTAGCCTTCTCTGTCAGAGAGCTCTGGCACCACAATAAACTACAATTTCTAGGATTCCCTAGAACTCAGCCAGGGCAGTTAAAGTGGTCTCAAACCAGATTATTTTTGCAGTGTGTTCTGGACCCTGGTCTCCCAGTGTCCTAGTCCAATGTTCATACCATTGCATCACACTGTAGTGAACCCTGGAAAGAGAGATATCCTGAATTTTGTCTCTGAATTACTATCCTGAAGGTAATCTTAAACCTACCGTCCACTTATTTGATTGGGTAATATCCAAGTTTTAGTATTATGTGAAGAGAAAAGGAATTACCAGTATCTCAAACTCCATGGATAGACCTATATCATAAATCTTTGCATTATTTTTTATTTAAAAGGACAAGTTGCATGAAGATATTTCTGTGTCTTCACATCCTTACCATTGTATATGCCTATCCGGCCATCCCCTCCGCACAGCTCACTGGACTTTCCAAAGCAAACTTGGTCACATTCCACAGCACTCACTGGCTGGCTACGCCGGACATCCCCTTCATGGCCACAGAAACAGGCATACCCAGCTTCCACACCAGCAAACTTTAGGAGAGAAAGAAAGATGTCAGGGTAATGTGTTTGTATGGAAGGTGAATAAAATATGATAATGGTTTAAAAGAATCTTCACTTCCTGTGGTACAGATATAGATGTCTTTTTGGGTGTGCGTTGTGTGCTTCCAAGTCCTTTGCCACCTTAGCATGGGATTTTCTTGGCAAGATTTGTTCAAAGGAGGTTTGCCCAAGGTCACCCAGTGCGTTTCATGGCCAAGTGGGAATTGAACCCTGATCTCAACTATGTACTTGAGTAGTGGCTTACTCATATGTCTTTTTATTTCAGGGCAAACAGGTTTTGAGAGAATACAAAACCAAACAGACCTATTTGCCTGAGGTCAAACTATACATTCACACCATAAGCAGTATGGATATCTATTTTAAATCTGAAGTCAGCTATTTGAAAACAACAACAAATAGTTTTGAAATCAATGGGAATTAAGCTGTGCCAAACTTTCTCTGGGCTAACATAGCTATGTCTTTGGAAACTTTCTCTGGATTAGGGCCAATATTTCAATTAAGCCTTAGGGGAGAATTTTAAGGTTGCTCCATCAATGCTTCTTTTAATGGCTAATGAATATTACAGGTCTGGACTGGTGGAGTGTGGAAGGACTCACCTTAGGCAAAGCACTTAAAAATTAATTGTAAATCAAAAGTAACATTTCAAAAGAAAAATCATGCAGTGGCTTGAGTGTGTGGGAGCTGCATTCCCATTCATGGCACCGGTAATGGCCAATAACTGCTTATTAGCCCATAACTGAACATTTGAGGTTGGGTAGCTAAATGAATTTAGGAGATGGAGCACAAATTATTGCAAAACAGTCATCCATGTATATAATCAAATGTGTTGCAATGAAAGGCATTTTATTAACTTAATAATTTTAATAAAATAGAGTACTGTCTTTAGAAAATTGGAGGAAAAAAGGTTCCTAGCACAGGACATTCATCCCGAGAAGCTGTGGGTGACCTTATGTGTCCTTGTACTAATTGGTTAGGAGAAGCCAAGGTTGGATTTACTTATAATTATTGGAAAATACCCCACACACATACACACACACACACACATTATATTACAAAATCATCAACAATAACATATGATAGTCATTAAAACTACACAAATGGGGGGGGGGTCTTCTCCCATCCCACCATAAATCTTATCAGAGCTTAAATTCATTAACTTCTCACTGTCACTGTCTCTCATTATTTCGTCATATCTTTCCAGAAGAATTTTCGGTCATGTGCTGGTTTTATGGCTTGGGAGAGGTTTGTTTGTAAAAGGAGAATGGATACCAGATTTCAATAAACTGATTTACATTCTTCTTAAATTCTTTACTGTCATGGGCAAAGTGTGTAAGCAATACTTTTTTGGACGATCGGTTCCAGAATTCCCCCACCAGTCTTTGTGTTAGGTGGGAACTTTTGCAAGTAATACTCCCCCAAAGTAACTTTTGCAGGCCCTGGGAGTGAATAGGACATTCCAGTAGTGCTACTGGAGAATTTGGAGATTTTAACTTAACTGAATTTAGCTGAAGAGCAGGGAAAGAGCCCTTGACTTCTGCATCTAAGAAAGATTGTGAGAATGACTAAATGGAAACCACATAATGGCAGACGAAGGGGATTGGACAAACTGAGCATCATTATCCCATATGCTAAAAATATTTAAACCCTTTAAAAAGTGTGTGTCATGACATAAAATGCAGAATCCCCAGAACAGGAGCACAACCATAAAGGCAGACTGAGTGCAACAAATGGGTAACAGCTATGGATTTGCTGCGCTCATAAAAACCTGATTTCCTGGAACAAGAAAAACAAATTTGCTGTTCAGATGACAGAGCTCTGTCCCACTCAGACCTAAGGATCAGGCTGATGGGCTGGAAATAGAAAAGTGGGAAAGTGTGCATTTGACACTCTTCAGGCTTATCAGTTGGAGGAAGGCATGGAAGGGGGAAGAGTTGATCAAGAAGAGAGAGCTGGGGTAATTTCTGGTTCTCGGATTAGCAAGAAACACAGAAGTTGGAAAAGTTATTTTGGACTGCAGCTCCCCAGCCAGCATGGCCAATGCATAGCTACATGAGCATAGCTACATAGCAGAACAGTCTGCTATGCTGGTGTAGTGCACTTACCCCGCAAAAAACTACACTAGGGTAGGGCAGAGAAAGCCTACATAGTTTGGGTCCAAGTTACCTACATGATCACTTTCTCCCATATAGCCTGCCCCATACACCCAGGTCCTTCTGGGAGGTCATCTGCTTCAGTCAGCCAAAACTAGTCTGACTATTACCCGAACGACATTTTGTTCAGCCGTCCCTAGATTGTGGAATGACCTGTCAGAAGAGATACATCAGCAGGATATCTCTCTGAATTTAAAACAGTTGTAAAGACAAGTCTCTTCCATCAGGCCTATCTGGATTATTTTTATATGATGAATTTCAAAGTATTGATTTATTTTAATATGTATTCGTTTTATACGATTCTTTAACTGATGTTATATATTTATGTTATGTTTTCTGTTGTTGGTCCCTACCGCAATTCATAGGGAGAGGCAGGTAAGTAATTATCATCTTGCCATCCAGAATGGAATATAATAGCTCTTGATAGCTTACTTTGGAGGTTCCAGCTTTGTGTCTGGTTGGAAGACAAAAGACAACTTTGTCTGCCTTTTCTCTAGCACTGACACACTTCATTTTACTCCAGCCACTGTTGAGCCCATCACCTATGCTATTGAAATTACATGAGCCAACAAAGGTTTTACCCTGAGTGTGCAGAGCCAGCCCTATCATTAGGCAGAGTAGGTAGCTGACTCAGATGTTAAATAGAAGGTGGTGAGGATGGTACCTTCTCCTTTTCAGACAGCAAAATGTCCTGGCCCAACCTTTGCAGTGTAGTGAAAATATGTGGGATTTGTGACTCTCTGAGCAACTAACTGGCTTTGCATAGAAACCCACCTCGCCTCAGATAACCTCCCTCCTCCAATTTGATTTGGAATTTGGGTGCACATGTTGTGTATCAGAAATGATAGGAGGACAGATAGGAGGAGACTTGAAACAGAAGAGAGAGCAAACAACTGTCACCCCGAGACTTGTCAAATGACCAAAAAAAAGTCTGGTTTTGTGCCTTTAACAGCAGATACCAATGGTTAAAGACACAGAAGCAAAGACCTGTTAAACAATATAGATGCTCGACAACCAAATGGCCATGTATCAATACTGTACTTACAGTCCTTTACCAAAAACATAGACTGGTTTTATACTGAATTGTCTTGCTGTCTTGAGGACACTTATTCAAAGTCAGAAAATAAAGCTCTTATACAAGTAAGCACACAAAATAAGAAGGTTACTGTCAACAAATCTGTTGTGAACAGTAATTTGGAATGAAAAAGTTTTTCTTGCAGAACAACAACTTCCATTGTTCTTGTGGGAAGGGAAATGTCCAGTGAACCAGCCTCAATCTGTAGTATCAACACTGATCTGGGGGGGGGGGGGAGAGAACATAAAAGATTGCTAATAATAAAATAAATAAGCCCATTATGATGCCCACAACAGAAAGAGAGAGAGATTTACCTTGTAACCTCGCTTGCGGCAGAAACTGAGGCAAACTTGCACTGTGAGTTTGGTGGAAGTGCCGCTGCTTCCGCTCAATGCTGGAGGTGTCCCAGAGTCCAGGAAGCAACCAACATAGCCAGGCACTGGAAAAATACAACAAAAGATTCCAGTTATACTATCATCTATATCAAAGTCAAGCCAATAGAAATATTATTATTTGTGTCCTTTTAAGACAGGGGGGCAGCATAACCACAAGAGCCTCAGGGCAAGCTGGCAATAATGATTCAAGACACTGAATCCATAGAAGTCAAAAACCCCATATTATTAGTATAACTAAAGAAATAAAAATGCTATGTAACAACGTGCTTGACATTCATCGCCATTCTTTGATACATTCACTGGCCTCAACACTAAGAAGCGAGACCAGTTTAACATCTTATGTATAGAATTTGATTTCTACCTATCAGTTTCAGATGCAGGAAAAAGATGAACTATGGGCTGCATGCATCCCTACATGGGACTCTCCCATGCAAAAACAATTCTGGCTGAAAACAACCAATGGAACAGTCTAATACACTAGGGCATTTCATCCTATGTCTATCTTCTCAGGCCAGCTTTATGATCATTCAGACCCAGATCAGGTTGTGAAGGAATGGGCCAAAATACGTTATTGTGCCCCTGGAATTTATTTTGGCCATTTGGCACCTCCCAAAAATTGAGAGGTGTTGGGCGAATGGGGGAATGTCTCCCTTGCTCCCACCAAAAATGACTGAGGAGTTACTGGGTCAGAGAGAAGGGTGTCTCCTGAAGATCTTAAGCTCATATAGGGAGATATATCCCTTCAAATAGCCAGGACCTGAGCCATAAGGAATTTTATAGGCCATAACCAACACTCTGAATTGTGCTGGAAATGTACCAGCAGCAAATGGTGCTACTGCACAGTGACTGTTTTGTTTAATTTATGCAATATATTTACAATATAATTGAGGACAGATCCTTACTCCAGGGAATTAAATTTAAAATTTGTCACAGGGGAGACAACAGGTGAAGAGGAGGAAAGTAGAAATGGATTGGATGAATGGGACAAGAATGTGCAGTTCTTCGTCATCTCTGTAATTCACACAGATGGGTTATTTTATGGCTGCACAGAGCCTGTCAGAAACATCTAGGACTAAGTGAAGCAATTCTTGGCGAAACACCCACACACCTCTCTGATGCACATGTGTTAGCTTTCCCAATCTTTCCCCCAATTCCTGTTCATCTGCCACAGCATGTTGGAAGCATCTCAGTGTGAGAAGCAGAGATTGCTTGGCTATAAAGGAACGACTAGCCAAATCTTCATCGGAAAGGCTGCACTTTAATCACATGTTCTACCATAAGGCATGTGAGATGGCTGCCTCAGGCAATAAGTGCTGGAGTGGCGGCAGCCTCCCAGCCATGTCTGTCCTCCCGAGCCAGCTTTTCAGCAGTACAGTAGTGTGTTTGTTGGCTGCTGTCCTAAGTTGAGCTGTCCAACAGCACCATTGAGAAAATCAAATCAGAGCTGGAAAATGTCATAATTTTGGGGTCCAAAACTTCCAGAATCCCCCCCCCACACACACACATACACTGGCTGGGGAATTCTGGAAATAATAGCAGAAAGAGACAACTTTCCGGGCTATGCACACAAAGCCTGCCCTGGGTCCCACACTCACTGTGGCAAGTCGGGATGTCGCAGTACTTCCAGTAGATGCCTTCCTCATTCTCTGAGATGTAGCACCAGGGCTGCACATCACCGTCTGGATTCCGGCAATAGTTGTGACTGCCCAGGCCCCACTCGCCATTGGGGTACTTGGCTGTGTTGTAGGCATGCTCGCGAGTCTGATTCCAGTAGAGGCAGGCACGCCCAGTGCTCCCAAGTGAGGTCCTGTTCTGTGAACCCCGATAATCAGCCCCATTCACCATAAAACATTCAGATAACTCTGGGGGCAACAAAAGAGAGAAAAGGTGAGATGGGGATGGTCAGCATTTCCTGATGTACACACTTGAGCCTTCCCATTTGAAACAGTACTAATAGTTTGCTGTTGTTGTTGTTGTGTCAGGGACGTAGCTAGGATTTTTGGAAGGGAGGGGTCCAGACTAAGTGCCACCATTATAATGGGGCTTGAGTGTGGCGGCGCAGCAGCACACACCATTCATTCTAATGGAAGGGGGGGGGCGGCCCCCCCCCCCCCCCCCCCCCCCCCCCCGGCTACGTCCCTGGTTGTGTGCCTTCAAGTCGTTTCCAACTTATGGTGACCCCTAAGGCAAACCTATCCTGGGGTTTTCTTGGCAAAATTTGTTCAGAGGAGGTTTGCCATTGTTTTTTCCTGAGGTTGAGAGCATGTGACCTGCCAAAGATACCCAGCAGGTTTCATGGCCAAACTGGGAATCTGAATGTTATTTATTCATTTTTTTAAAAAGATGTAAATTCCAAAGTGAACCTTGATTTTGCTATTTTATATAAGGGACACCATTTCACTGTGCTATTGTATTTGATGGAACTTGAGCATCCATGAATTTTGGTATCAATGGGAAGTCCTGGAACCAAACCCCAGCAGATACATTATGCACCATCCTTTCTCTAAATAACTCAGGGTTGCACATTATGCATCCATGCAAGGATACTTGTCCTCACAGAAGTTTAACAGAAGCTAAAGCACCAAGAGAGCCAGTGGAATATCAGTTTGAGTGCCAGACAAGGACTCTGGGAGACTAGTTCAAATTCCTCCTGAGCCATGAAAACCCACTGGGTGACCTTGGGCAAGTCACACTCTCTCAGTCTCAGAGAAAGGCAATGGCAAACCCAATCTGAACAAATCCTGCCCAAAGAACCTTGTAAATGTTTCACCTAAAGGTCACCATTAGTCAGAAACAATTTGAAAGCATACAATGACAAGAACAACAACAACAACAAAGCATCAACAGTGTAGTAAGTAAACTAAACTACATAGTGGATAAAGAGATCAATAGGCAAATAGAGAACCCCCATTCTTTTTTCCACCAGCTATGGGTTGGTGACTGGCCCCAGGACACTGAGTGAGTTTCATCACTAAATGGGGATGTAAATCTGGATCTCCAGAATAAAATGGAAATGTGTTGCATTCACATTACAGTAATATCTACTTTGAATCTCCAAAGACCAGCCATAGAATAGTGTTTATCTTATCTAGGAAAGTTATTAATTTTCCAGGCTTGTATATGTGTTTCAGAAGAGGAGACTGCACCCAAAACCATGTATATGTTTAAAAAATCCACATGATAAAAATTGAAATAAATGAGCACAAACTCACTTCTGTCAATGGACAAACTGCATACAAAAACAGATACTTAAAAAAAAGTGTATAAAATGCCTACATTCAGAACAAAGAAACACAAACCTAAGTAAGAATGTCTATGCAAGAAGCAAAGGACAAATCTCGTAACCTGATACAGAAGCGAGGCACAGCAAGAATGCCAGTGGGATATTGAGAAACAGATGAGATTGACAGATTTTCACATTCCAGTCTACAGATTCTGCTTCCACCACTAGCTTGTCACCATGCCACGCTGCAAGCAGCCATAGCCACCAAACTGGCCTAAAAATGGGGTCAACATTATAAAAACATCAATAAAGGATGTCTCAATAATACTGTAAAGTAGGTCAGTAAAGTGGACCCTTACTGAGGTTTGGTTCCAGGACCCCCTGTGGATACCAAAATTCATAGATGCTCAGGTCTCATGATCTACAATGGTATAATAAAATAGTGTTCCTTATATAAAATGGCAAAATTAAGGTTTGCTTTTTGGATTTTTAATATATATATATATTTTCAAGCCATGGATGGGTGTGTCCATGGATGCAGAATCCGTACATTCATTTTTAAAAAATAACATCTGAGGAAGTAGACTGAAGTCCACAAAAGCTCATGCTGCCAACTTCTTTCTTTCAGTTGGTCTCAAGGGTGCTACAAGATCTCTCTACATACTGATTCTATAGACTAACACGGCTATATGTTTGAACTACACATAGTTGCTTATGAGATCCAGTAAAGAACTGTTTTTTAAAATGTATCTGTAACAGTAACCAACTCTCTAGGGGAGGAGTGAGAAACCTGGGTCTATAACTGTACATAATTACTTCTTAGACATAACTTTACAAGTTACTTCTGGCAAATTGGTGGCTGATGCAAAGATGCAAATCAATGGGTTCTCTGCTAGAAACTCAGTCTTACAATGTTTCTGGGATCTTTAAGCAGAAGAAAGTTCTGTTGTGTTCAATAGTGGTTACTTCTAAGTAAATTAATGTCTAGGGTCACATTGTTTACAATGACATTACATCAGCTAAGTGATGCAGCTGGGCCAACATCCAGGGTTTCACAAGCCAGGAGGTTCCCAGAGGAACATCCTTGGAGCAGACAGTAAAGAGAGCAGAGGGAAAAGAGCCCCAGCATCAGTATCTGGACTGGCTTGGGCATGCCGGGGCCTACTGATGGAGATGCGCTTGGCCACAGAATCCTTCCTTTTCTTATTTCAAAGGTTTTATAGGCAGGAAGTGACCAGCCAAGTAAGTACATGGTTGCAGATTCTCTCATGTTATTATTGGTACTTTGAAAACCTCACACCTTTGCTCTACAACAAAGTGGTGCCAATTCTGCTATTAACCTCTTTAGCAGCAAAACCCAGTGATGTAAGCAAGCTTAAACTGGCCATGTTCAAAATATTTCCATCTTTAAAAAACAAACAAATCAGAATGGACAAAAAGATGTGTGTGTGTGTGTGTGTGTGTGTGTGTGTGTTGCTAACACTAGGATGGGCAATTCTTTGTGGATGGGTGCAAGTGCTGCTGTCTGGGGCCAAAACTGAAAGGTTGTGAAAGCTTCGCACCCAGAATCCCCCAGCCTGGAAGGCCATAAAACTGGAGAATGGGTCAGCATAATAAATGGTCAGAATGGTGTAGTTTCAGCACTGGACTATGAATTTGGAGATCAGGGTTCGAATCCCATCTCAGCCCTGGAAACCCATGGGTGTCCATGGACGAGTCACATTCCCTCAGGCTCAGAGGATGACATTCTACTATGCCACTGTGTTTAATGGTTTGTGGCTTTATTGTGGTTTTAATGTTTGTCATTTTATATTGTTTTTATGTGATATTTGCATTGTTTCACTGTAATAAGTTTTTAAAGCGTTTTCATTTGTGAGCTGCCTTGGGTCCCTTTCTGGGAGAAAGGAAGCATAGAAATTAAATAAATTAAAATAAAATAAAATAAATAATGGGACTTGAGCATCCATGGATTTTGGTATCCACAGGGGGTCCTAGAACCAAACCACAGTGGATACCAAGGGCCCATGGTATTTTGTAATGCCCTACACTTTTCTTGAACATCCTACATTTTGCGGTGCCTTGTCCTACTTTGTGGTTATGACAGTTGGCCACCCTGGTCAGGAGCCTGCCATCTGAGAAACATGGCACATGAGGAAACCTTGGTGTACCTGCCCTGTCATATAACAACATAGATGGGGAAGTGGCAGAATGGGCTCCCTGGACCACCTGCAGCCCATAGGCCATATAGCCCACCACTGTTCTAATATGAAAGGAATGTAGAATGTAGGAATGTAGAAGCAGTGGCATTACTAGAGGGATACGGGGGGGGGGGGGGGAGTTAGATCACACAAGGTGACACACAAAGGCAGGTGACACCACTGCTCCTCGAACACCTACCCTTTGGCAGAAACAGGCTATGGCATTCACCTGCTTCCCTTTAAAATTCTTTAAGAGATGGTGGGAGTGAGGTGAAGCACAGTGGGAGGAGAAAAGAGAGACCTCTAATTTAAAAAATTTCAAATTTCAAATTTCAAAATTTTAATTTTTTTAAAATGAAAATTTTAATTTAAAAAATAAATTTTAAAAAATTGAAATTTTTAATTTTAAAAATTCTTTTAAAATTTTCTTTAAAAACATCACATTTTAACCAAATTGTCACTATGTATATGTAAATACATTTAGGTTGTGTGTATGATAATGTAATTTGAAGGTATAATTTTAATTTTGCTAGTTGTTCATGCCACAGCTCTTAGCATTACATTCAGTGGTATATGGGAATTACGATTTATGAGTAACAATGCCAAAAAAAAAAAAAAAAAAACCCAACACATTACTAAGTATGATGTGAAATGGGAGGATGTTAATGCGGGGGTGGGGGAATGACACTATGTGTTACCACACCAGGTGACACCAACCCTAGGGATGCCACTGTGTAGAAGCAAAGAACAGCAGCTGAGATGCTCAGAAAGTTAACTGTGTGCTTCATAATTGAAGCAATGCACAAAGTTGAGTGAATAGGGGCTGAGGGGGATGACTCCATAAGAACATCATGTCCAAGGTCTATAGTGACCTAGCTGCACCACTAGCTTCTGCTTTTTAATTCATAAACAATACAGAAAAAGCAATTAACAACAACAAAAAGAAATCTGTGGTTTTTCAGGAAGAGCCAAGGCCTGATTTCCAGATCTTTGTAAGGTTACGTTTTCCAGAACTTGCGGGCCCAAAAATGTCACTTTTCCCAAGTGGTGAGGACATATTTTAAATAATGAATGGCAAGGAAACTGTATTCTGTGCCTGCTCAGAAACACTTTCGTTTCTCAGATTAACCAAGTACAGCATTTGTCTCTGCGACGGGAAGGCTTAAGTGTACATCTCTGGCACATATTCCGAGCGCATTGCTTTGGCCAAGAGTTTTAGAGGAAGGACAAGATCTGAGAAGACCGGCAGAAAGAGGAAGGGTCTTGTCTTTTCTGGAAGTTGACAAAGAGACCTCCAGCTGCCTCCCCCCACTCCCAATCGCTGAAATGTGGAGCTGGAGGAACATCAGAGCAAGCGTGACAAGACAAGCTTGAAAGAAGAGGGACACGTCCCAAGGCTGCCTCCAGGGTGGGGGCCAAAAAGAGATTAGAGATGCTAAATGTGTAATCAGTTAAAGCATGCAAAGGCTTTGAAGATTCAAAGGGGAATCGGTGTGGAGGGTGTCGCGTGAGCCTTGGCTGGAGGCAAGAGAAACACAGGAGACCCTTTTAGATCTTATATTTGGGAGAGGAGGGAATGGAGGAGGATCAAAGAGTTCAAAGGCGCATTTAATCGGCCATGCCAAGACAGTCAAGTGCAGGCAAAGCACAAAGGAGGAAGGAGGAGGGGGATAAGATGGACAAGAACCTACCCATCTCTCTCTTTGACCTCCAGCAAGGTCAAGAATGCGCTCTCTTCACCCCAAGAGGGAAAGAGTTGGGTTCTAGGTCTCCCCATACCACCAAAAGAACTCATTTTTAACACTGGACCAACCCAAGGGCATGGATAGCCTAATAACAAGACAGACAAGAGAGCCTCTGAACATATACAGTGTTAGCCTGTAACTCCAGATTGAAGGCTTGGTCTATATAGGCAACAGTAGAATAAGCTGGTAGGACACAGAAGAAATGAAATGGACTGTAAAATTGAAACAGATTTCAGAGTATAACTCTGGATGCATGTACAATAAAACCAATGGATTACATTGATTTCCTTAAAAGTAAAAATCTATCATGCTCATCCTAGCCAACTAACTCCCATTCTGCTAGTTTTCCATGTCCAGATATTTTGTTTATGTTTGTAAGGAACATTCAAATGTTTACAGCTTACAACTCCCAGGATCCTCAACCGAGTCACTGGGGGATTCTGGGAGTTGTAACTTCTGAATTTTTTAAATGTTCCTTGCAAATATAAACAAAATCCCTATAAATGGGAAACTAGCAGAATGGAACAAATCTGTTAGATTTATGTTTTCAGCCCACTCATCAGGGGATTCTAGAAGTTGTAGTAAGTCCCCAAAAGTAACATTTGCAAAACTGTGATTGCTGCTGCATAGTCTGAAGTAATTGAAGTTAGCCCAGTATTTCACCACATCAAGCTTCTATTGTCTCATTCCATTCTAGACCAAGATGATGGAGAATCTGTATGAGAAAACATGGCCCCTAGAAAAGACTGGGACTTTCAAAACATATTGAACAGCCAGTAGTGCATTGGGTTGGAGCTGAGGGCTGAGATTTTTGAAGTAGGAGGAGGAGGTAGTAGTAGTAGTAGTGTGGTTTGGGAATGCAAAGAAGCCTGGATAATAATAGCAGCAGGGTTTTTAGCACAAAACAGAAACAATATAGTTTTCTGGACTTCTCAGCACCTCAGCCATAGCTATATTAGCTGGCAGATTTTGGATGCTGCAGGAACTAGCAAAGCCATCTCTGAGTATTTCTTGCCTAAGAAAACTCTATAAAATTCCTTGCCTAAGAAACCCTATGAAATTTATGGGCTGCCAGTCGACAGGCAACTTGAATACACACACATACACGCAGTATAAATTGTACCCGCCAGCATTTCAGAGATGAAAAGTGAGACACATGAGGCCAAACCACATCAGAGTGTGGTCAAGATGCCAAAAACTATTAATGAGGAAGAACACACAGGCTAGGCAAGGCTGCAGCAGTTTGCATTTGCCTAAACCTACTGGAAAAGATTCTGTCACCTCCTGTTCTTCCAATGCTGCTGGGTTAAGTGAGTGCAAACCACATTTGTGCTTTAAATTTAATTTGCAGCAATTGAAGTAAGTTGGGGACAAAGGGGGAAAGTGATAGGAAGAGTGAAAAACAAGGGGCATTTTAAAAAGAGCTAGAAAAGCCAACAGAATTAAGTGGCAGGATATGATAAGTAAGTAAATTTTCTAAGCAGTGATTTAGCAATCAACAAGTGGGAAATCTGTGCATTATGTTGCAAGTCTCACTCTCTCCTCATGAAGTGTGGAAGAAAAAATACAGTACACTCCAAAAGCAACTCTATGTAAAAGGGCAGGGTTTATGTCATTCTACACAATTGCGAGAGCCAGCATGGTGTAATGGTTTGAGAGTGGATTACAACTCTGGAGACCAGGGTTCAAATTCCCGCTTGGCTATGGAAACCCACTGGGTGATCTTGGACAAGTCACACTCTCTCAGTCTCAGACAAAGGCAAAAGCAAACTCCCTCTGAACAAATCCTGGCAAGAAAATGCCACAATAGGTTTGCCTTAGGTTTGCCATGAGTTAGAAATGACTTGAAGGTACACAACAATAGTGGTGTCATTAGGGTTGGCGTCACCGAGTGCGGTAACTCATAGTGTCACACACACACACCCTGCATTGACCTCCTCCCATCCCACATCATACAGAAATTTTAGCAATGTTTTTTGTACTAACGTTAATCATTAATCTTAATTCTTGCAGACCACTGACTGTAGAGGTAATAGTTCTGACATAAAACAACTAGCAAAATTAAAATTATACCTTTCAATTACAATAGCATATGCACTGCCTAAATGTATTTATATGTACATAGTTTCATGTGACTGAAATGAAAATTTGGTAAAAGATGACGTTTTTAAAGAAAATTTTAAAAGAATAAAATTTAATTTTTTTTACATATTTTAAATTTAATAATAATAATACGAAGAAGAAGAAGAAACCTGGGGCCCCTCCTTTCTCCTCCCACTTAGCCTCACCCCACTCACACCATCCCTTCAGCGTTTTAAAGAGACACAAGTGAATGCCACTGGGCATTTCTGCCAAAAAGCAGATGTTTGAGGCGCAGTGGTATCACCCCCGCTTAGGGTGCCACCTGGTGCGGTCTGAACCCCCCACACCCTCTTGGTGACACCACTGCACAATGGCAACAACAAATACAAGTTGTAGAACGCCCAGTATATACTCGACTATAAGTCAACCTCCTATATAAGTCGAGGGCAAGTTTTGGGGCAAAAATTCTGGATTTTGATATGACCCGTGGATAAGTCAAGGGTAAAACATAGGTGCATGTAATGAAGGATGTAAAGGATGAAGTAAAGGAAAACAGCAGGCATAACTATTTGTGCACATACTAAAGGATGGAGAGAGTAAAAGGGGTCAGTGCTTCCAGGGCACATTAAACTCTTGCCTTTCACCATAAATATATGTGTGTGTGTGTGTGTGTGTGTTAAAATACAGTACTTATATTGACCCATGGATAAGTCGACTCAGGTTTTTTGGAGGGTTAATCTTTTAACCTAAATTTCTAGACCTATACATGAGTATTTACAGTAAATCTCCTTGCTGGAAAATCTTGATCCTTTGTTTTTAAAAAGAAGTGTAGAAAAGGCACAGCTCTGGCAGGCATGATTTTGGATTCAATAATGCTGAGCACTGAGGCTGGTGAAAGAACAGGCCTATCGGCTCCATGCCTCCAAGAGAACCCAGGCATCCTGGCTGCTCGCCTGCCCTTGTTTTGTATCCCAGACATATTAATGTCCTTCCACAGCTGGGAATATAGACCCCCGCGAGTCTCTCCTCGCTCCCCATCCCTTGCCACTCCTGCTTTTCCAAACCCAAGCTCTCGCCATGTAACTAGATGCCTTTCCAACCTAGCAGACACAAACCCCCAGGGGGACAGACCCCACCTGTTGTTGGGGATGGAAATAGCTGAGAACATAATAAACAGGTGGTTGATATAAAGCAAAATGAAGTGGGCAAGGGTAGGGGGGAAGGAGGGTTTGGGGGGGAGTTCTTTGTAGGGGGATGTGGAAGCCTATGGAGTCTGGAGCCAGGATGTCTAGCAGGTGGTGCCTGTTGGCAGCTGAGTCTACTACAGGCTCGCTTTGGCCTAGAAATGGCCTATCTTAAGGGTGCAACGGGACGGATAAAGGCATGAATGTGAGATGGCCTTGAGAGAGGGAGAGAAGGGGAGAAAAATCCTCATAAAAATGAGGAGTGGGACATCAGAGGGACAAATGGTTCAGGACTCTGTATGCCACAGAATTGCAGAAGAAAGGCTACATGAATGCCACCGAACAGAATGCATCCAGGCGGGAAATAGCTTTCTTCCAACAAACCCGGGATTAGCTATTTCGGTACTATTGTGGAGGGCTTCCTCCCGCTGGGAGCTGCAGCTGTCGGAAGGCCAACAGGCTGCAGAGCAGGACCAGGAATGGAATAGATAAGAATTCCAAGCATTTCTGTAATGCCTCTCTTTAGAAATATATATATCAAGAGTGTTTTCACACCTTTGAAAGGGCTGTGTGTACAAAGCTTGGAAAAGTGACCTTTTGAGGGACTACAACTTCCATGTTCCATTAGTCACCTCTGCCTGGTAATGAGGCCTATCCCAGAATCTGGTGCCAATGAACACAAAGTCTGGGGCAGTCCATTCAGGGCTTCCTTGGTTGATGTCAAAAGGCACTACTCCCTAAAAGTTTGAAAACCGGGAAGCAAAGTACCAAAGAAACACTTGGAGAATTTAAGTTCTGTGATCTTGCCTGCCTACTGTTCTCCAAAAGCAAAATCTAGCCCAGAAAAAAGGAGGAAAGAAAAGTAGAGTTTCACAGCTAGCATTGGCCAGTGGCCAAATCTGAAAGATTCTGGCAGCAGTAGTCCAAAGTATAACATTTCCAAGGTCCAGAAAGTGAATGGAAGGCCCTTCTGATAGTAAAGGATGCTACTTCTTAGGAATGCAGATAAGAAACAATCGAGGTGTAATGAGAAAATTCAGGGTATGAAGATTTTGACTCCTATATGGATTGAGTTTCCAGTCTAATCTGCGCTGCAGAAATAATGCAGTTTGACACCACTTTAATTGCCATGGCGCAATGTTATGGAATCCTGGGATATGTAGTCTGTAGTGGCAAAGGAGCTCTCTGACAGAGAAAGCTAAATACTGTATCCTGCAAAACTACAACTCTGACTATTCCATACCATTGAGTCATGGTAGTGAAAGTGGTGTCAAACTACATTATTTCTACAGTGCAGATGATTACTCCTTTATTCAAAATGCTTGGGATCAGAGGTGTTTGGGATTTTGGATATTTTTGGATTTTGAAATATTTCCATTCTTTTAAAGAACTGAATGACTGGATATTAATGGGTGGAGATGAGTGCTGAGGATACCATGGACAGCCAAAAAGCAAAGAAATGGGTCCTTGAATAGATCAAGCCTGAAATCCCCCTGGAAGCCAAGATGATCAAGTTGAGTCTGTGCACTTTGGCCACATCATGAGAAGGCCCAAATCACTGGAATAGACAATAATGTTAGGAAGGGTGGAAGGGTGTAGAAAGAGAGGAAGACTGCATACTAGATGGATAGGCTCTATTAGGGAGGTCATGAGTATGAATTTACAGAATCTAAGCAAAGCAGTGGAGGAAAGGGAGTCTTGGAGATGTCTCATCTATAGGATCAACTCAAAGGCGGTTAACAACAACAACAACCAATACTAAAATTTCCAAAGTGGAGGACAGAGCTGTGTATGCCACACAAATATTATGCTACTGCATGACATTTGGTGGAGGATAGTTTCCAAGTTTCAACTGCCAGTCCTGCCATTCTTCTGTACCTAGACACAGCAAAATACCACAGACCAGCCTGTGTCAAACTCATTGTCAGTAAAAACAACAACAACACAGAGACAGCATACTTCTAATAGCTAATGCACTAGATTTGAACTTGATATTCAAGTCTCATTCCAAGAATGCATGGGATCTTCAACCATAAATGGGAGTGATGGAGAAGACTGAGGATACACTGGTGCAAGAGAAAGATGAGAGAATTGGCTTGTTCAAGCACCTGACTACTCATGGTAAGGATCAGTAGCAAGGAAGGGATCAGAGTTATCTGCAATGTGTAGTAAAGCTTTTAAGACAGGGGCAGGGAATCTGTGCCCATTCTAAAAGCCAATAAACTATTATGCCCATCATCACCACTGACCAGAGGGGTTGGGAATGACGGGAAGTGCAGTCCAACCGCATCTGGCTCAAACAAAGTATGCCACCATTCAGAGCCTCAGTTTTTGAGGAGACTGTGAATATTTAAAAACAAAGTTGGAGGGAAAAAATAATTATTTGGCTTCTCTTAAATATGACACCGTTTAGGGCCTCAGCATGTCTTAATCCATCTCCGTCTGAACAATCACACAGGTTCTCCAGTTCTGGTTTATGAGGGAGGGAAGAAAAAGGGACGCCGTTCCCATTCTCCAGATCCTGCCCTTCACTCATCTCTGTGGTTATATAGTAATAAAATGCTCTGATTCCTAGCTGGCAGCTGGAAGCAGCTGGTGGTGCTTTAGAAACACAAGAATACAGGAAGCGGCCTTATACTAGGTCAGACAATTTATCCACCTACATGGATCGATATGCAGCATCATGCATTCTGACTGGCAGTGGCTCTGCAGGGTTGCAGGCAGAAAATTTCCCCATGATTCATCTCCAGGAGGGTGACCAGATGTCATTTGCTATAACAAAATGTAGGACATTCAAGAAAGCTGTAGGACATTGCCAAATAAAACCTAAAAGGACTAATACAGTGGACCTTTGGTATCTGCTAGGGTTTGGTTCCAAAACCCTCAGTGGATAGCAATATTTGTGGACACTCAAGTCCCATTAAATGCAATGGCATAGTAAAATGGTGTTCTTTATATGAAATGACAAAATCAAGGTTTGGTTTTTGGAATATGCATATTTTCAAAACATTTTCAAGCTGTGGATGCTTGGATCTGTGGATAAAAAATCCATGGATAAAGAAGGCTGACTGCCTAAATGTAAATTCATGCTTTTTAGCCATGCTCAAAATGGAGGACACTTTGAAATTCCTCCTGGACAGGTTGAAATGTAGGGCATGTTCTGGAAAAGGAGGACTGCTGGTCACCCTGGTCACCAGTTGCTTTCTAGTGTAGGAGGAAAAGGCCTCCAAGGTTTTCAGGAAGGTGGGGGAGGAAAAAAACAAAGCCCCCCAAAAGCGACTTTTGGATTACTCCTCCCAGAATCCCTAGTGCAAGCAGTCATTCTGGCTAAAGGATTCTGGGAACAATAGCCCAAAAAGGTCATTTCTCCAAGATACTGATTCCAGTAACTGCTCCGCAAGGGTGTCTGGCTGTGACTTAATTGTGTCTTCCTGCATGGCAAGGCTGGACTGGATGACCTTTGTGGTCTCCTCCAGTTCTATGATTCTTTGATTGCAATGGCCCAAAGGCAGGACCATGTGATGGTGAGCTCAGGGTGAACTGAGAGGAGAAGAAAAAACTAAGGCCCTGTGTAAAATACAAGAGGTGAGAAGACCCATGAGATGCAGCTGATTTCTGAGGCAAATTGTAATTGACAACAGAAAAATGAGCACAGTTGATTTCATTATGTACAGAGAATCTGGTTTGTCACACAAAAGGACCGCAATCAGTTTGGCCAATCTGAAGACTTGTGGTTGTTAGATTTTGCTTTTTATCCCTTCCCATACTTAAATGTTTTGCAATAGATCAGTTTGAGGGTTTGGTTTTTTTTGCAAGAGTCTGAATCATTCAAAAGATTACACAAAAGGGTGATCAATACACTCCATTTGCCAAACACTTGATTTTAAGAAATCTTAAAAAACTACCCTTCTCTCTCCCTACCTGCAACTCTTCTGGTTCCATGTTTGAAATCACATCATGGATTAGAAGTACTAAGATCACACATCCGCATAAATCTAACAGCCTCCCTTAACCCAGGGCTCTCTAGATATCTTGACTACAACACCCATCATCCCCAGACATTGTATCTCATTTGGTAGATGACTGAGGAGGGGGGCTGATAGCAGAACCATAGTTCTTCGGGGCTCACAATCCCTAATGCTTATCATTCTCATCAAAGTATTAAATCATCTACCTTTCAAAAAACCACATGTTCTCTTTACAAATCACAAGATAGTTAAAGATAGTTAAAGAGTTAAGTAATGAACAAATGCCTTAATAGAGCCAATGTGGTGTAGCGGTTTGAGCGTTGGACTATGACACTGGAGACTGGGTTTGAATCCCTGCTTAGCCATGGAAACCCACTGGGTGATCTTGGACCAGTCACATTCTCTCAGCCTCAGGGGAAGGCAACATCCTCCATGAACAAGTATTGCCAAGAAGAACCCATGATAGGGTTGCCATAAGTGAGAAATGATTTGAAAGCAGACAACAACAAACCTTAGAATCATAAATGAAACAGAGGTGTGTGTGAGAGTATGAGACCCTCCAGATGTTGTTGTACTACAACATTTAACATTACGAGACCGAGTTGCCTTTCGTCCTTGTATTAACATACAAGCTTGTGGTAGGGAAATCCTTGATTTATCAGGGACCAGTGAGGGTTACATGAAGCTTTCCTGGTGAAAAGCCCAGCAAAGTCAACTATTTCTCCTGCAGCGGAGAAAAGGCTTTAAGTGACCCTTATAGGGATGGTATTAACAAAATAAAGGAAGAAATAGGTTCAACTCCCTGCTGAATTACAGTGCCTCCTTATGGCAATCTGAAGCATTGCAGCTGGCCTTTTCTGTTTCTAAAGTTCCAAACGTGGGAAAATAGAAAGAAACTACATTAGAAGGGGCTGGCCAGCATTTTCTGAAATTGAAAAGGAAATGGAAAAAAGCTGTGATCAGTCCTCGTAAAATAACTAAGAGGCTTTGTGTTCTGTACCCACCGTAGCTGCCAATATTTTCCCCTCCACCGCCAATATACATTACATGCACAAGACAATAGAAGTTCAACATGTGAATCTTTACCATCTACTCTAGTGGTGTGCCAGCCTCACCTATTGAATTTCGGCTTGAATTTTTGCCCAGTCACGAGTTTTTCTTGGCAAGATTTATTGGTTTGCCTTTGCTTTCCTCTGAGGCTGAGAGAGTGTGACTTGCCCAAGGTCACTCAGTGGGTTTCCATGGCTGAGTGGGGATTTGAACCCTGGTCCTCAAAGCTGGAATCCAAAGCTCAAACCATTACACCATGCTGGCTCTCACTATTTTCAAACAGCAGAAAGGGATTTATTTTCAGAGACCTGGGGATATGGTGCTCCAGGAATGAGAGGGCAAATAACAGCCTTCCATTTTCCACCAGACAAGATCTGAGTGTATTGACTGTCTCCTGGGCAAAGGCCATTCACATTCACTCATTCACTTTCTTGTATTTAATTTTATTCCATCCTCCTTCCAAGAAACTCAGGCAAATCTCCATGGTTTTCCTTTAAAAACCACCTCCACCGCTTTTAACATCACCCGAAAGCCTTGTTGGATAGATTAAATGAAACTAAAAGAAAGAGAGCTATTGTGTAACTGGCCTTGGGTGACCCAATGTGTTTCATAACTTAGGCTGTATCCACATTGCAGAAATAATCTGATTTTGCACCACTTGAACTGCCATGGCTCAATGCTATGGAATTCTGGGAACTGCAATTTGTTGTGGCACCACAGCAGAGCTATCACGGGGTTTTCTTGGCAAGTATTCAAAAGGGGTATGCTGTTACCATACCCAGAGGCTGAGAGAGTGTGATTTGCCAAAGGTCACCCAGTGGGTGTTTGTGGCTGAGTTGAAATTCGAACCCTGGTCTTTAGAGTCATAGGAGTTTATCACACTGGGGCTAATTTCGGCATTAACGAGAAATTAAAGTGCATTTAAAGCATCCCACAAATAAAGCACAAATGGTGAGTAATTGAGCAAATGATTATCACACACAATTGTGCAAATAAAGTGATATCAGACATGCATTGTCACTGAAATCCCAGAAGTAAAAAGACAAGTGTTAATGCTTCTTTGTGACCACTTTAATGGCAGGTTTTGTGTGATGTCGTATGAAATTGTTTTGCATAATTACACGATTTTTCTGGGATATTCACAGGATAAATTCCTGGTCTCCTTCATGTGATAAACTCCAGTGTCAAACCACTACACCACATAGCTCACCTCATAGCTCCGACCACCACTACAGCACACTGCCTAGTCTCTAAATTTGTTGTTGTGTGCCATGGCAACCCTAAGGCGAACCTATCGCAAGGTTTTCTTGGCCAGTTTCTTCAGAGGGGGTGTGCCATTGCCATCTGCGGAAATCTAGTGGAGCCATGGTATAGACACAAAAGCAAGTCCAGAAATTACTCTGTGAAAAAGGACAGAAGCACAGTTAAGGGATGGGCGATTTGGCAACTGTGGTCGGCATGTCATCTCAACAATCCACAGACCATCTAAGGTCCCCGCTGGTCTGGGAAAGCAACCAGGCCCCTTTCTCTTTTCCTGGGAGAGGCACTGAAAGGGAGGTGTGGAATATGGATGGATTCTTTCCGTATACCTGGAGAGCATTTTGTAACTTGGTCTTCAGCCCAGAGCATATCCACACTGGCTGGCGCATGAACACACACAGCTGTCTTAAACTGAGTCAGACCACTAGTCCATTTGGCCTAACATTGTTTGCTTTGACTGACAGCAACTATCCAGGGTTTTAGACAGAGTTTTTTCTCACCACCTGGTTACTGATTCCTCTTCACTGGCCATGCCAGGAATTGAACCTGGGACCTTCTGCATGGAAAACATGTGTTCCACTACCTGGGGATGACATAGGTTATAGTCCAACACATCTGGAAGGCACCACATTGGAGTGGTGGCTGCCCTGTTGTAACTTATTATTATTATTATTATTATTATTATTATTATTATTATCCCACTCTTTTCCCAGAACTGGGACCCAGAACGGCTCACAATATTAAAAGAACAGTACAATTAAAAACATGGGAAAGTGACATATTAAAAAAGAATTGAATTATTGCATGTACATGGAAAGGATTATGTTATTTGTCCCATTTGCTCCGACCTCCACATTTTATCCTTCCACTATTCTGACTGTTTTTACACTGAATTCCTCAATGGGATAGGGACCAGTCTTTTCATTCTTCCTAAAGTTCCATGCAGAATTTGGGGAAGTTACCTTTTTGGATCACAGAAGCCCTCTTGGGTAAAGAAACTACAGTACTGTTTCTATTATGATTACTGTTCTCTTATGCCATCAGTCTACATTGGATCAGAGGCTAGGTTTTTTTAGACTACAACTGTCAGAATTATCTGATAGCTGTTAACTGTAGTCAACAGTGATATAACAACAACAAAAGAATATTAAGAATTGTTGTTGTGTGACTTCAAGTTGTTTCCAACTTATGGCGACCCAAAGGAAAGCCTATCTCAGCCAGTGTGGAATTTGAGCCCTGGTTGCAAAAGTCATAGTCCAACATCCAAAGCCCTATATCACACTCGCTCAATAATAATCAACACAAATTCCCCAAGCACCCTGTAGATTGTTTTAATATATATACATCTTGTTTGTTCTTTTAACTGATGTGTATTTTAACCAATGTCTTTTTAACTAATGTTTGTTTGTTAATTGTTGTTCTTCCGTGCCTCAATCCATGGGTAGGGATGGGTAATAAATAAATAAATAAATACACCATTATCATCATCATCATCATCATCATCACCATCATCATCATCATCCCTCCCAGCAAACCGCAGCAACAATGCCAATTGGGGGGAGAATCATCTCATGAGAGTCTCTCCTTTTCCCTTCCCAGTGGCCTAAACCTTGGCATAATTTGCCAAGCTAATGTTTGTCTGTTAATTATTGTTGCTCCTCGCCTTAAGAATTATTATTATTATTATTATTATTATTATTATTATTATTATTATTATTATTATTATTATTAT
>NC_056527.1:102963706-103023540 GCF_019175285.1 Sceloporus undulatus
CCCTCCTCCCACCAAAACCATCCGATATGATGCCAATGGTGGGGGGGAAATCACTTCTCATGAGACGCTCTCCTCCTCCCTTCCCAGGGGCCTAATCCTTGGTGTAATTTGCCAAGCTAATGTTTGTCTGTTAATTGTTGTTGTTCCTTGCAATAATAATAATAATAATAATCAATCCCCTCACCAAAACCCAAAGGGAGGGGGAAATCACATCTCATCTTTTAATTGTTGTTATTCCCTGCCATGATGATGATGATGATGATGATGATGATGATGATTCCTCTCCCCACCAAAGCCCAGGAGTCCTATACAATGCCAATGGGGGGGGGGAATCACATCTCATGAGCCACTCTCCTCCTCCCTTCCCAGTGGCCCAAACCTTGGCATAATTTGCCAAGCTGATGCCTATCTTTGGAAATGAATTGAATTGGTGGGGTGGGGACAGGAAGGACCCATTCTGTGGGAGCCTCTCTTGCTGGAAGGGCAGGGTGTTCCTCTCCCCACCAGGGCTACCACTCACTGGCATCAGCAACTTTGCAGATTGTAGCCTCCCTCCCTCCCCAATTATAACCCAGCCCAACCCTGTAGATCCAGTTCTTGGCGCTTGGGACTCCCATCTGACAGGGATCCTGGGTGGCAGCCAGAGGCGTCTGGGGAGACAGAAGCCGTCTGGGCCAGAACTTGGGGGTGAAAGTGAGGGTGAAAGTGGATGGGGTGGAAGCATCTCTGTTTCCTTCCCTTGCTGCTACTACTCCAAGGGTTGCCTGAGCCCAGCAGCTGTCTCACAAGCATCCCATGCAAAATCAGCCAGGCTCCGTCTGTCTACCATCGGATGGGACAGGTGGCCACATAACTCTGGGGTCATAACTGTGGGGTGGGTTGGATGTGGGCTTTTTATTTCGGGGCAGAGGGCTTGTCGGGCCAAGAGGGCAAAAGGGAAGGAGAAGGAGAGCATAATCTTGTGCCAAGTGATGGGCAAGGGAAATTCCTGCTGTGCCTCAACCGTTGGAGAGTCCCCTGCCTCTTCCTCACCATTTTTTGGAAAGCCACCAGCCACCCACCCAGGATGAAGCCAACCCACAAATTAGTGCCAAGGTGAGAGGCATTAATAGTTAAACCAGCCCTCCCCAGCATGCATTCATTATTCTTGACAATGACCTACATGGCTGAATAATAATACATTCAGTGGTGGAAGGGGTACAGTGCACAAGATCACCTGGGTACCTTGCTTCTCTGCCCCCCAAAATGCCAAAGCAACCACTCCGGGGAGTACCGGTCTCACCTGTCCCTTAAGAGAGTCTCTTCCTTGGATGGGGAAAAAACAGGACTATTACAACCCTTTCCCTTAATATTCTCTCTCCTTTCCTCTGTTCTCAAGGTTGCATCTGCACTGCAGAAACGATGTCGCTTGACACCGTTTTTGACTGCCATGGCTCAATGCTGTGGAATTCTGGGATGTGTAGTTTGGTGGGCCATTTCACTGTAGTCATCCCCCTTCCAGCAAACAACACATCCCAGGATTTGCAACAGGAGGGAGCCACGGCCTTTAAAGTGGTCTCAAACTGCATGAGACCACTCAAACTGCCACTTACTCCCAAACCACAAGGTTGCGAGTTCAATCCCAGCCAGGGGCTCAGGCTCGACTCAGGTTTGCATCCTTCCTTAGGTCGCTAAAATGAATGCCCAGCTTGTTGGGGGGCAATTGGGTGGCACTTTGTAAACCGCTTAGGCAGTGCTTAAGTGCACTGATAAGTAGTAAAGAAATGTACTTGCTATTGCTATGAATTCTGCAGTGCAAATGCTGCCTCCAAAAGGTCCAGGGGTATTGATCTCTTCCCTGCGAGTTTCTTGTCCCATGCCTTCTTCAGGTCCTTTCTGACTGGGGTTTTGGTAGCATGTCTCTTCAATGAGGGGTTTGCCATTGCAATCTCCTGAGGCTGAGAGAGTGTGCCTTGAACCCAAGGTCACCCAATGGGTTTCCGGGGCTGAGCCAGGATTCGAACCTTGGTCTCTAGAGTCCTCAAAACCACTACACCATGGAAAGGAGGCAAAAAACCTCGACAGTAGTTACCCCCCCCCCCTTTGGAGATGTAGCCCTCCCTAACCCTGTCTGGCTGGACTCACCTGCTCTTTGCAGAGCCCGGGACCCTCGAAGGAGCACCAGCAAGAGGCCAAAGACCACCCAGGGCATCTCTGGAAGGGGTCCCCTTCCTCCCAGGGACCCCGAGGCCACCGGTGGCCCCCCCAAACAGCCAGGGCCCCCCTCGAGTTGGAGAAAGCAAGGGAGAAAAGCACTCCTGTCTAGTCTTGGCAGGAGCCCAGGGAGCAGCCCTGGAGGGCGGCCTCAGCGGAGGGGGCTCCTCTTAGCCTTAGCCATGCCGTCGGGGGGGCCCTCGCCCCCGGTTCCTCCTCCGATCCAGAGAAGGGGCTGTCATTGGAGCTGCCACAGTCAATGCTCTCTCTCTCTCTCTCTCTCTGACAGACAGGTCTCAAAGCCTTCCCTCTGGACTGGAGGTCCGACGGGGCGGGAGCTCACTGGGTCCCTTGAGGCCGCGGAGAGCAATCTCTTTCCCCCAAAACGTTGGGATCCAGAGGGATCTTTGGGACGGGGGAGGCGATCATCTCCCCAGATGGAAGAAGGGGTTTGCTTGGGCTTCGGGGAGCCCCGACGGCTTACAAAAAGGAGAAGAAGGATGCTTAGATCTCTCTCTCTCTCTTCCTCGACGGATCTCTGCCTCTCTTGGAGTCACTCCGGAGCCTGCCCCGAGGGAAAAGCCAAGGCCAGAGGGCTCCCGTCTGCGATGCCTCCGTCGGAGGGAGAAGAAGCCTGGCTGGACTGCGCCGGAGCTGGAGCTGGAGGAGTTGCGGCTCTTCTTCCCCGGCTCTGGAGCGGACAGCCCCGACTTCAGGGATTGTTGTCGAGGGGAGAAAGCAAAACCCAGGGAGGGGGCAGGAGGGGGGGAAGTAAGGCCCCCGATCCCTCCGAGGAGGAGGAGGAAGGAGGAGGAGAAGCGGAGGGCTCCCAGGGCCAAGCGAGGCTGCCTCGACGGGGCCGGTCCTGGTGGCTCGGGCTGTTGTGCTTTCTGGGCTCCTCTGCTCTCGGTTCTCCCTCCGGAGGCAGAAGGGCTGGAAGGCGGCTCCCCAGACATCCCCACCCCACTCCCCGCCCAGACCCACCGACGGCCGCCCCTGGGACCTCCCTTCTTCCCGGAGGAGGAGGGCCCGGATCGCGGGAGGAGAAGGAGGCGCTCTCTCTCTCTCTCTCTTCCTCTAAGCTGTCTCTCGCGTTCCCTCTTTCCTCGACGCCCAGCCTTGAAATCTGAGACGCCGCAAGAAGAAGAAGAGGAGGAGGAGGAGGAAGCAGTGCAGCTCCGCTCCAAGACACACTCCAGAAAGGATCCGCTTTGGAGAATCCTTGCCCATAGAGGATCATTGGGGAATACTTGTCCATAGGGAATCATTGGAGAATATTTTCCCATAGAGGATCATTGGAGACCAGTTGCCCATACAGAAGATAGAAGAAGCTGGGCTTCTAAAGCATTCCACACCCAAAAAGGAATCCATAAATGATTCTCTATGGGCATGGATTCGCCAATGATTCTCTATGGGCTATTATGGCTTCCCAATGGGCAAGTCCTGTCCTTTGTTTTAATAGGTCCCCTCCAAAACACAGGGCAGAAATCGTCCAGTTTCAGACCGCTTGAACTGCCCTGGCTTAAGGCTAGGGAAAGCAGGGAACAGTGGTTGTGTGAGGAGGCCTTCAGCCTTTTGTCAGGGAGCTCTGGTGCCACAAGGAACTGGCAACTTCCTTCAGCGGGGCTTTTGCCATTCCTCTCCTCTGAGGCTGAGAAAGTGCGACTCGCCCAAGGTTTCCATGGCCATGCTGGGAATCGAACCCTGTTCTCCAGAGTTATCACTGGGTTTCCTTGGCAAGTTTCATCAAAGGAAGTTCGCCATTATCCTTCTCTGAGGCCGAGAGTGTGTGACTTGCCCAAGGTCACCCAGTGGGTTTTTATGACCTGGTGGGGATTCAAACCGTGGTCCGGAGCCATAGTCCAACACTCAAAGCACTACGCCACCCTGGCCCTCTTGGGTGACCAGGCGGCATAACTGCAAAGGAGGGCAAGGCATCATAAAATGTTGGGCATTCAAGAAAAAATGTAGGATGTTACAAAACAAAAGCTGATATCACTAATATGAATACAGTATAAATTAATTTCATATGTTTTATTTACAGCTATATCGCATGTTGTTGTTGTTGTTGTTAGCCGCCCTCAAGTCAACCGCGACCCATCAGCCCTATGGATGGGGCACCTCTAAGGCCCAGGCCCTCCACTGCTCTGCTCAGGTCTTGCAGATTCATGCCCCTTTGAGTCTATCCATCTGGCATGTGGTCTTCCTCTCTTTCTGCTGCCTTCCACCTTTTCTAGCTTTATGGTCTTTTCTAAGAAGTCATGCCTTCTCACAGTGTGTCCAAAGTACAACAGCCTCGATGTGAAGTTGGCTTCCAGGAAGAGTTCAGACATATCTGTTCAAGGACCCATTTGTTTGTCTTCTTGACCATCCTCGGTATCCTCAGCACTCTTCTCCAGCACCACATCTCAAATTAGTTGATTGTCTTTTTATTCCTTTTCTTCACTGTCCGTCTCTCATATCCTTACATGGCGATGGGGAATGTAATGGTTTGGCTTATTCTAACTTTGGTGCTCAGTTGTATATTTTTACTCTTTTGGTTCTTATCTCGTTGTTTTTTCATTGCTACCCTTCCCGTTCCTAGTCTTCCTCTTCTTTCTTGACAGCAGTCTCCATTCTGATCAATGTTTGATCCAAGGTATGGGGAATCTTTATTTCTATATTGTATTTTATTTTGTACTCAACTGTATTGTTCTCATGAACTGATCTTCATTAGAATGCCCTCTTGGCTTGCAACATATTTATAGAACTCCAAGTAAGACCAGTGCTTAAAATTGTACTTTACTAGCCACAAACCTTTGACTGCTGTTTAAATGCATACCTCCAAAGCATCTTAGGAGGCCAGAAGATGCACCAAAGCTGCGCTTCAATCCTTAGGACTGGAGTGTGGCTTTGGTGTGGCTTCCAGCCTCTTAGGATGCATGCATCATTTAAATAGCATACCTCCAAAGTGACCCAAAGCAGCTTTATTTTGGCCTGTCTGTATGGGCCCTGAATCTACATTTAAATTTTTATTGCTTTCATTTGTCCATTGTGCTAAAACCAATGGGGGAAAATGTGTGTACTCCTGTCTGTCTTCCTCTGTCCTTCTCTGGCATTTGCCTTATGGATTTAGAATATCCATCTCAAAGAGGGATGCAAATCCATCTTTGTGGTGTAGCACAAAGACAGATGGGGACAATGAAGATTTGGTCCATCTGACACATCTGGAAGACACTGATGAAAGCTACTATAGTGGTTAGAGGATTGCATTACATCGGAGGAGACCTGTCATGAAGCTGATGGTTGATTTTGGTCTGATCACTCCTCATAGGCTGGTTGTGAGGCTATGCTAAAAAGTTGGGAACTTTGTATTCCTTTATATTATTCTTTGGAGGAAGAACAGAATTAAAATTGGAATGAATAAATAAAGCTCCCCAGATTTTATAAAGAGGATGGGATGGGGTAGGGTAGGGTGGGGTGGGATGGGAGGGTGGTAATAAGTGTTGAACATAAACTAACCAGCCAGTGTGGTTTAAGAAATGTTGACACTACCAAATTTAAACTGGTTCAAGAAACCAGTTTAACTATTGAGGTTTCCTTCAAAGGTTCTCAGGAACTATAATTTTGGTGAAAATTACTCTGTGCAAGTTAACTAAATTAAAAACACCTTTGTAGTCCTGTAATTCTCAGGATTCCTTACTTGGGAGGCTGTGGCAGCTAAATAGACTTGGAAACCTGTTGCAATGAGTGTAGATGTTTGTAGATCAAACACTGGATGCAGGCCATGGGCTTGAACTGAGAAAGGGTTTGGGTTTGTTTGTTTTTTACAAAGGCAAGCCAAATTCATGAAGGATGGATTTAAGAATAGCTGAATGGAGCAAGCGTGGCATAATGGTTTGAGTGTTGGACTACGATTCTGGAGACCAGGGTTTGATTCCCAGCTCAGCCATGAAACCCACTGGGTGACTTTGGGCAAGTCACATGTTCTCAACCTCAAGGGAATTGCCCTCCCCTGATTCTGAGAGCATATGATTTGCCCAAAGACACCCAGTGGGTTTCATGGCTGAGTTGGGAATCAAACCCTGGTCTCCATAATCGTAGTCCAGCACTCAAACCCCCTCTAAAGAATTCCCTCTGAAGAAAACTTACCAAGAAAATCCAATGGTTGGGTTGCCTTAGTGTTGCCATAAGTTGGAAACAACTTGAAGGCACACAACCTTGAAGATCTGTGGCTCAGGTCCAAAGGATGCAAATCTGCACTAAAACTATATAAAACACATATCTATATCAGAAGTGGCAACTTGAGGCCTTGTCAATCAAGTTGGATACTTCATTGTGTTATTGTGACTCCTAGGTGGACATCGCCTGGCCCTCCTGTTGTCAGCCACACAATATGGCCCTTATCGCAAGGCTGGCCCTACCATCTGGCAGGGTGAAGTGACCAGAAGAATTAATATTTCCTAAAGCAGTGGTTCTCAACCTTTGGTCTGCCAGATGTTCTGGATTTCATCTCCTAGACATCCCAGCCAGTATGGCAGCCAGCCCAGTGCTCAGGAATTCTGAGATGAAGTCCTAAACAACTGAAACAGCGGCTGGATGGCCATCTGTCAGGGATGCTTTGATTGAGAGTTCCTGCATGGCAGGGTGTTGGACTGTATGGCCCTTGCGGTCTTTTCCAACTCTATGATTCTATGAAAGACCAAAATGCAAGAAACCCTGCCATAGAGGAATCCTTTGGCTCAATCAATAATCAAAATTGTAGCCAAGGAATCCAAAGAAGACTAAGATTTGGAAGGGCAGCTATGAATGAATCATCTTCAAATGGTCTTAAACTGAGTCCATCCTTCTTTAGATATACTGTATCATGAGACAATGTGAGTCACTGGAAAATATAATTCTTGGTAAAGTGGAAGGCAGTAGCAAAAGAAGACTGTACTACAAATGGATTGTTTCAGTCAAGGATGCCAGTACCCTGAATTTGCAAGATCTGAGCAGGCCAATATATTTTTTAGTTTATTTATTTAGAGTATTTATACCCTTGCTCTTCAGTCACAAAGGCTCTCGGAGCAGTTTACAGATTGTTAATTCGATAGTTCCCTGACCTCAGGTTTATAATATTAAAAAAATGACACAAAAGGAAAAATTAATGGTGGCGGGGAAGGGGATCAAGTCCATCTGATACGGACGGTTCTTCTCTCCCTCGAAGACCTGAGTGGTAGCAGTTAAGATAGAGGAATGCAGCAAGAGGAATGATAGAGACAAGACTGTAAGGACTAATGCAAACATGGCTGATAAAATGACACCTAGTTAAGCCTATCTATGGCAGCTTGGAGGCATCCCAAGTTCATACAGAGTTCCTGAACCCTGGTGTCTCATTGACAAAGCAAGCTTTAAAATACACCTCTCTACTGAAAAGTATCCTGGTCAGTGTCTGACTTGCTAAGAAATGACCAGTTGATGACCAGGCTCTTTGAAGTCAATCATTCATAGGGTAGTCATAAGTCGAAGTTGACTTACTACAACATATTTGATAGCAATGCCAGACTTCCTCTGAATACATCTTGCCTAGAAAATCCTATGACAGTCAATTCAACATCATAACATCAACTATTGAGAGGTTGCCTCTTGAACTCGGAGTACACTCAACCAATGTGTGAATTATTTCTGAGCTGTTATCAGTGTAGACACCATTGGGCACCCACCAAGACCCATATCTTTACAAGGAGAACCCTTTGACAAGCTCTGAGGCCTGCTATTCCAGCCCTCTGTCAGTACACAGGATAAGGTTAAGCATAAGGCGCACCATCCATCATCCTCTTTTCCTCTCATTCTTCCTCTGGGCAGATGTGTGGACTGGGGCCCAAAGGGAGTACGCAAGTGAGCAGGGATGTGGTGTCTTGGAGAGGTGGGACGGGCCACCACAGAGAGAGAGCCAAACCACACTCTCCTTGGCTAAGTAAGGATTCTGAAAGTCTTGGATCCAGCATTAGCTGTCTTCTCTTGAAATGTGCCAATATTATTATGGATACATTAGGGATGGGCAACTTTGGCAGGTCCAGGGACCAAGTTTATCTCTCTAGATCACCAGTGTGGCTAACATCACTTGCCCTTGCAGATATGGTGCACCACTAAAATTCAGTAACATAGCAACAACCCACTTCTGGTTTTTGGTTGGGAAAACATCATCTTGTAGGTTTGCCAGTCCAAAATCATCCCAGCTGCTGAGATTTCCAGGCCAAAACCTGAGACCCAAGGACAGCCACTGGTGATGTCATTAAACATTGTGCATTAAGTACCAACCACAGTTGCTCACAACTTGTAATTCAAACACACTCAGAAAGAGAGAGAATATTTTCCTGTCTGAAAGACAGCAATCCTAGCTAAAGGAGTTGTCCCTAGATCAAGGTGAAATGGTATTGTAATTCCTTCTCTTCTATTAGGGTGCAGCACCCAATAAATTAAGCCTTGCAAACTGTAACAAGCTGCTGCTCTACAAGGTGAGCTAGAGATTTGCACATAGCCCTCTCCCTTTGCCAGGAGCTGAGCCCCACAAAACTGCAGAATTTGCTCCATCATCTCCTACTGAGATGTCCCACGAAAACTGGAGACTCAGGTCTAGGGCCTAATATCTGGCAGTCCTATTCATTAGTTGTAAAACATGTCATGCAGGAACTGTCTACTTTGTTTCTGGGCAAAATTCTGCTTCCCAGAGAATTATGGGCACATGATTCCTCTCTGAAACTATGAAAATAGATTTTATTTTATTTTTTTGCTGCTGACAACCACCAAAACACAATGGGTGCAATGAGATGTGGGAACTATAGGGTTTGAAAATAAACCCACAAGGGGCCACAAGCAGCCGTAAGTCGCATGTTGCCCACTCTTGAGATAAAAGATCACCACAGTTCTTCAGAAAAATGTGCCAATGTGAGGGGATCACCAGGTGAGGTGGGAGGAGCATGGGAATGGCAAGGATAAGGAACATCATTCTTAATGCAGATGTTAGGTCCATGACATTTATCAGCCTGAGGCAAAGGACAAGTTGCATATACTCCACAGGTCATGAAACCTACTGGGTGATCATGGTCAAATCACATGCTCTCAGGCATCAGGGGAAGGCAAAGGCAATGGCAAACCTCATTTGAATAAATAATGTCAAGAAAACCTCACTGTATATTCGCGTTAAGGTCTTCACAAATCGGAAATGACTTGAAGGCACGCAACACACACTGGAAAGGGCAAGATTCTGCCCCCTCCCCTCATATTGAGTTAACTGAGTGTAAACTACTTTTGTACTTTGCACTTTGCAGCAACTGAGGACAAAGGTGGGCAGAGGAGAGAGAAACTGGGACATTTCAAAAGCAACTGAAAAAGTGTGTAGACAGAGGATTAATCGGGACTCACTCTGCCAAAGCAGGACAGTTGGAAGGCTTGCTAGATGGCAACCCACCTCTACTTCATGTAAGCTGAATGGATTGGTATTTGAATCTTACTTCCTCACTAGTACATGTGATAACCTCCTCCACCATACCTGAAGAGAGGGACAAGATCTTTACAATTGTAGGATATTTATAGTAGAGTCTTTCAACAGAGGAGAATAGATGAGAAGATGAGGAGAGACAGAAAGGAAGCTACCACTATGGATCCCCTTCATTTGCTGCCTGAGGCCATCACCTCCCACTGCCAAACAGTAGGGCCAACCCTGGGACAAAGTCCATAATGTGTGGCTAACAGTGGAATAGCCAGGAGATGGATCTCAATCCGAAAGGACCACACCTTCACTGTCTTCTTCTTTCAATTCTTCTTTGCTTTCAGGTTCAAAGCTCTCCTGGAGGAGGCGGGAGAGAAACTTGGGGGAAGTATTTTCTTGGGGATCAAGCAGGAGGGATTAGTTGTGATGTGGCTTGTTGCAGTGTCTCTTGGCAGCCACTGATGCTAGCTGAGGGGGTTTCCATGAAAGGGGGAGAAAGCAATGAAGAAGAAACCAGCTGGGATTTGGGGCCTGCAGAAACCTGCCCCCTTTGAAGGGGGCTTGGAATCTCCCCCAGGCTTGCGGAATGGAGAGAAGGGGAGAGGAGTGGCCCAGGTGGGAGCTAAAATAGTGGTGCACATTGGAGGGGGGGATCAGAGAGAGAGATCATGCATGCATCAATCAATCACACCCTGACTACAAAAGCTTCTGTGAACACTGAAGCATAGAAGAATCCAGGGTTTGAAACACAACCAACTCTCTGAAGTGCTGAGGCGGGCATCAAACCTCACCCTCATAGCCACACACTCTCAGTTCTCACATTCCTTGCAAGAAGTACTGCCTGTGCACACTGAAAAGTCAAGTCCCCCTAGGCCAGGGTTTCCTTTTTACTTCTGAGAAGCTTTGAAGGGTAAACAGATACGATGAGTTCAGAGAAAGTATGAAAGTGTCTCTGTGCATGAACAGAGTGTACTTCCTTTAATCTCTAAAATCCACTTCCCATACCTTGGTGATGAAGAGGATTAGGCTCTTGAGTGCTTTTGACTGTAGTGCAACACCCCATGGAATCAACGGCATGAGCAAAACACATCATGACGGATACATTAAAATGTTCTGATAGACATACACTTCATTTAACTTGATGGAAGTCAGAACTATAGCCATGGGGTGTGGGAATACTGGAAACTTAGCCCTTTCGGGAATTGTATGCGTAAATTTAGACCTCAGACCATGACCACCTGCCATGCTGGCTGTGGGATTCCGGCAGTTGTAGTCATTTTTACTCAAGCTTTGTACAAACCTAAGTAAGGTCTTCTTGGATCAGCCCAGGTATCCATTTTGCCTGGCATCCTGTTTCTAACAGTGACCAACCATGTGTTTTATAGAAGCTTAACAGAAGGCAACAGGCCAAGTGGTGTCACTAGGGGTTGCAGGGGGTGAGGATCACGCCAGGTGACACCCTAAGGGGTGTGTGACACCAATGGTCCTCAAACATCTACCTTTTGGCAGAAATGGGTTGTGGCATTAATCTACTTCCCTTTAAAATGGTTTAAGAGATGGCAGGAGTGGGGTGAAGTTCAGTGGGAGTAGAAAGAGGAACCTGCCAAAATTAAAATTTTAAATTTCAAATTCTAAAAAATTATTTTTAAATTAATTTTTTTAAAAAATTAAAATTTTCTTTAAAAATCATATTTTAACCAAATCTTCACTATAAGTTTGCCATTTTATATAAAAGATACCATCTCACTATGACATTGTATGTAATGGGATTTGAGCATCCATGGATTTTGGTATCCATGGGGAATCCTGGAACCGAAACCCAGTGGATAGCAAGGGGCCACTGTATTATGCAAATGGTTGTGGATTAATGCATATTCACATCAACACTTAATTGTCTTGACTTTCCTGTGCAAACACATACATTTGTCATCCCTCTGCCAAAAATGTGCAGATATTAGAATCCATGCAAATCAATGCGAAGTGATGGTCATACAGTCAATAATGTGCATCCTTGTGGACACTTTGGTAAAAACCACAAATGCCTTTTCAACTGAATTTATGGTGTTCTCCCTTCCCCTGTAAAAAGGCTGAATTCCTCCCAGTCGTGTGTGGCTGGATTGTAGTCTATTCAAACAGTATGAAGAGTATTTAAACCGTGTAGACAAGCCCTAAGTAGTGTTGTAGCTAACTGTACAGAAAAGACAAACTGATTAGCTCCGGGAACTCTAAAAATATTTCTAACATCACAGTTGATTCTGTTAGAAAAAGGGGAAGAGGGGAAAAGGGAATCTTGTAGTTTCTTTAATTTATTTCAGCACAAGCTTCCCCAGACACTTGCATACATCTGAAGAAGTGGGCTGCAGTCCATAAAAGTTTATGCTGACATAGATTAGTTAGTGTTAAAGGTGCCAAATCTCCACCCCCTCCTCCCTTCTGTTTATACTAAAACAAACTAACATAGCATTCCCTTTGAAAATCTTTATTGTAGTGATATTAAATACAATTTCATAACTTAAAAGGCCTGCCCCTGTTTAAGTTCTGCTTGTTTTCTGTGTTTTTTCACACACACCCTTCACACACCCTGCGTGAAGATGCTTAGATCTTCTCATCACAGGAGGCCTGCCTACAGATCTGAAGGATATATACGCGTCCTCCCATCTTGGAATAGGTGTGCTGCTCTCCATAATATCCTTTTTAAGCACATGATCAGAGTTGGATTCCCAGATTGAAAAGTGGATAGAACTGCACCTTTAATAGGTTTGCAACTCTGTGTATGTTCCTTCAAGTCACCTGTTGATTTATGGTGACTCCATCAATTTCATAGGATTTTCTTAAGCAAGGAATACTCAGAGGTGTTTTTACCAGTTCTTTCCTCTGAAATGAATAGTAGCTTCTAGCACTTGATATTCATTGGCAGTCTCCCATCCAAGTACTAACCAGATATGATCCTGCTAAACTTCCAAGATCAGATGGCACCTGGTGCCTTTGGGGTATTTAGGACCCCTAAGTGTCCATAGAAGTAGGAATTTTAGCAGGTGTTGTTTGTCATACAACCAGATAAGAAGCAACACCTACTTCCACATACACAATGATTAAAGAAAGAGGAAGATTCTTTCAATTTAGTAGCCAAATTGACAGACAGGTATCCTGTGTAGAGGTTTGAGTGTTAGATGTGCAAAATGAGCTCTCCCTGTATGTTACTGCCTGCATGCAAAATGAGGTCTCCTTCTATGTTATTGTCTCTAGTATATATAAAAATTTGTCTCTGGCATATATATTAAAAAATCCTTAAAATTTCTAGTATTTAGGGCCACACAATAAAGCTTCAAAATATGTGAGCGGTTTTTGCTGAGACCTCATAAGCCAAGCACGAAGGGCTAAATAGGCAGAGCTTAAACTCCAATGCCATACCCTCGAACACTGCAGAGATTAAAACCAGGGTATCAGTGGCCAAAATGGCAAAAATAATTAATAAGGAAAACACACAAGCTAGGAGAGGCTGCAGCAGTTTCTTTTGCCTGAGCCAATTGGGCAGGGCCTGATATCCATCCCTTCCTTTCCTCTCCACATTTCTTCTTTTGCACTTTGATCTCAGATTGCAGCAACTGAAGTAAACTGAGACCAAACTGGGAAAAGAGTGAGGAGAGAGAAACTGGGACATTTTAAAAGCAGCTGAAAAAAAGGGACAACAGAGAATTAATCAGGATTATCCCTGTCAAATCAGGACAGTTGGTGGGCATATGATGCCCTACATAGCTCATGAATACCAGAGGCTTTCAAGGGCAATGAGAAATTGAAATTTAATTCTCTCCCACCCTACACAGTTATAACACTGATACCACATTCACTGCCATAGCTCCCTTTTATGGAATCCCAGGATCTGTAGTTTTGTGAAGTATTTTGAATTCTCTGCCCAAAAGCTCTTGTGCTCTAAGAGGTGTTACACAAAACGAGTCCTCCACTTAACTGCAAATCAGTAGGACACAACCATGGCCGTTATAGTGGTGTCAAAGTGTTATAATTGTGTAATGTGAAAATTATCCAAGGTGCAGCCACAGCAGGTGAAGTGACATCCAGTGCAGGGTGAAAAGGCAAGCCTAAATGTTTCTCAAGAGATTCTATATCCAGAAGTGAATTCTTCATTTGTGTATTGCTTGTGCAGAAGGGTAGTATCTCATGTGCAACTGCCCTCCATCCTTCATGTAATTCCAGCAATCAGGACCTGGGGAATGGAAAGGAGGATTAGTTTTGCAGGATAGGGGACTGATTCCTTTGCGCTGAGGACCTAGCAAGGGTTTTCCCATTCTCTGCCAAACCACTACAGAGTAGGCCCTGGGGTAGCTAGGATTCTTTTTCCTTTCATGAGCCAGGGACCCTGGAGCAAGACTCAATTCAAGGCAAGCCCAGTTTTGCATCTTTTAATGTACATACAACATCAACAAAACAGTTCATATTTGCTTGGGGGCCCAACAGTGAAGAAATTTCCCATTCCCCCTAAAGCATGTACCACAGTGGTCGGCAATGCAATTACCAGTTTAGGACAGAACAGTGGCACGGAGCCAAACCTCTTCCGTCTTCAGCTCTCTTGCTCATTCCAGAATAACTCTTGAGCTGCCTGAAATGAAGTGCCTCAGATCAGTTTTTCCAAAGATCAAAGCCTGCAAAAGACAGTAACTGGAAAAGTTACATTTTTTTGGATTATGATTCCTAAAAAAACCCCAACAACTAGCTAGCACATCCATTCTGAGAATTGTAATCCAAAAACGTTACTCTTCCAAGCTTTGTTTAGTACAAGTGTACACGAGATGAACTTGTTAAAAAAAGAAAGGGTTTCTCTTTGTTCCCGCTTTGTGCCTTTTGGCTTTAGCAATCAGCCATCTCTACTGAAAACATTGTGGAAACACTATGAAGATTTCCTCTCCAATTTTTCTGGGGGATCCTGGAATTTGTATTTCATGCAGTAAATTTGCCAAGTGGTAGCATTTAAAAACGAGCATTTAAGGAGGCTAGCTGATGCAAAAACACTCCTTTGGCCACATGTATGACAAAGAGAAGGATTGGGCATTGCCATAAACTGTAGGCCTGTTCCCAACCAGGGCTACATGAGCTACTTGTTCCCTTGCATTGTATAGCTACCACAAGATGCAAACCCAATGTCTTGGCTCTAGGGTGCCCGCTAATACATAACCTAAAAGCACAGCAGGAGAAGTCAACTTTGCATAACATTTGTTAACTGTGATGTATGGTTGGAAATTTGAAAATAAATGGATTTCAACAAAGAAACAATGCATCTCATCATAGTGGAGAATTATGTTTATGTAACTTGTGCTGTCCAGGTGCTAAATGTGGATAGGAGACAGAGAGAGCTTGGTACTACAACTCTGGAGACCAGAGTTTGATTCCCTGCTCAGCCATGGAAACCTACTGGGTAACCTTAATAATAATAATCATAAGTTTTATTTATAAACCGCTATTGCATGTTGATCATAGCGGTATACAGGTAAAAATTGCAATATCAAATACGAAATACAGGATAAAAATTGCAATACATAAATAAAACTTCAATAAAAACATTTCAAAATACAGATTAAAACCATACATCCTTGGGTTAGTCAAATACTTTAAGCCCTAGAAAACCATAGGGTTGCCATAAATTGGAAATGACTTGAAGATACACAACAAGAATAACACGGGCTGGCTATCTGGATAATACAGTCCATACTCTGGTTCAGGTGTGGGCAGTCTTGATTGCATCCAGAATATCCCACACAAGAACTGGGGAATGACACACAACAGAGTAAAAATAAAAACCTTACCTGTTGCTCCAGATCTTCCTGAATATCTGGAGCCTTCCACCCCTTTATCACAGCCGATATCTTCACAGGTGTCGCACTGGGCCACCCAACACATCTGCAGTTACCTCAGGACACCTGTTCTGAGGTCAGAATGAAGTGATCAGCAGTGTGATCACTGAGCACCTCATGCTGATCTCAAAAGCAAATAATCAGCCGCTGTGGCAGACATGCCAGAGGATGCCATGTAGACAGCCACTGCAGCACAGGGATGGAGGCCAAGGTAACGAGGTGGATACTCCAGGCTGCCCATGAACTATCCTGGCCAATGCAGACATGGCCTTTGTTTGCCAGTGGAAGGAGAACAGAGAGAGGCCCAACCTAGCCTTCCGTGTAGTGAAACTCCACATCCTGGGAGCAGCCACCCTGGGAAGCCTTTTTCCTGTATCCTCACCAAACAGCCTGTGATGGTGGTGGGACTGAGAGATGCTTTTGGAAGGTTGCGTTCCTTGTTTGATGTTGTTGTGTGCCTTCAACTCATTTCTGAATTATGGCGACTCTGTCATCAGGTTTTCTCTGCAAGATTTATTCAGAGGAGGTTTGTCAATACCTTCTCCCGAGGCTGAGAGAGTGTGACTCGGTCAAGATCAACCAGTGGGTTTCAATCCCAAGCTGGGATTCAAACCCTGATCTCTGACGTTGTAGTCTAACACTCAAACCACTATGCCAACCTGGCTCTCTGTAACTGTCCCAGTTTGGCTGAGGTACTCCTGATTAACTCACTGTTATCTCACCTTTTCAGCTGCTTTGAAAATGGCCCACTTTCTCTCTCCTCCTCCCACCATCCCCCTTTATCTGCAGCTTACTCCAGTTGCTGAAAAAAAGTGCAAAAATAGTTTGCACTCAACCAACTTAGCAGGAGGAAAGAGAGAAGGGGCAGAATCTTGCCCTTCTTGGGCAAAAACAAACTGCTGCAGGCTCTCCTAGTTTTTGTGTCCTTCCTTATTAATAATATTTGCCATCTTAACTACATGCTGATGTCGCTGGGCCACATGTATCCTGGTTTGCATCTGTGAAATATTGGAGGGTATGGCGTCAGGAGTGTGATATGAATCTGGTGGCCCTCTCCCATGTAAACCTATTATGTTATATTGAGAAAGATAAACTGCCCCTGGATATTCAGTTTTCATTTAGCTGCTGGCACAACTGTTAGTTGTTGTCAGCAAATGTGCCCCCATCATGGATTTGTCTAATCTTTTATGAAAGCCATGCAAATTGTGGCTATTACTGTTTCTTGTGGGACGTTCTGTACACAGCTTTGAAGAAAGACTTCCTTATAAAAGATACAGAGAGTCCAAGAACCTTTTAATACAGCTGATTCTGGAATACAAAACCAGGAAATGGTGGGAGGAGGGAGAGGGGGGAGAGAAAGAGGTTTTTTAAAAATTATGTCTGTTGTGGAGAACGAGGATAAACAAATATGGTTTGTTTTCTCCCTCTGCCACAAAAGTAGGAACTTGGGATAATTTAGTGAAACTGTTTGGCAAGAGATTGGACACAAAGGAAAGTATTTCTTTTCACACAACGCATCATTAATTTATGGAATTTGCTACACAGGATGTGGCCATGTCCACTGCCTTGTGGCTTTTAAGCAGGATCAGGCAAATCCATGGAGAAACGAGCATGGCTACTAGTCATGACAGAAAAGGGGGACAGTTCACAGTAGAACAGCAGGAGAGATGGAGAGGAGGAATTGTTCTCAAAAATAGAGGGAATACTCTCCATAAAATATATATTATAGAGGCAGAAGTAGCTTGGCCTGTTATATTTTTCTGCCTGAAGCAGAGTAACAAATGCTATTGCCCCACTCAACCAAGGAGATCACACCAGGTTCAATTCATCAACAGTGTACAATTCACTGTAGTGATAACAAAAAGCAACAATAGCGCTAAAGGTAAAGGTAGTCCCTTGATATGAATATTTAGTCATAACTAACTGTAGGGGGCAGTGCTCATCTCCGTTTCTAAGCCAAAGAGCCAGCATTGTCGGAGGACTGCTTTGGTGGTCATGCGGCCAGCCGCCAGCATAACTGCACCAATGCTGTTACCTTCTCACTGAGAGGTGGTACCTGTCTATCTACTTGCATTTGCATGCTTTTGAACTGCTAGGTTGGCAGAAGCTGGGACTAGTGACGGAGCTCATCCCATCATGCAGCACTTGGGCCTCGATTAAAAGAACAGCCTACTCACTGGGCTAGTAGAAGCCATTTTGCTACCTGAGATGAAGGACAAGATGGCACCCATCCCCTGACATATATGCAGAAGCTGTCTGGATTAGCAATTTGAGAATCTTATTTCAGCTGTGGAAACAGCATGGCATCCCTCGCCATATCAGATAATTTAAGGGGCCCCAGACAGTTATATGACCTACATAGCTTTCTCCTTCAACAGAAAGTGACAACTGGAAAGTTAATGACAGACAATAGCCAGAAAGCTGCCATCACCAGGCTGAGACATTACAATGCCTGAGATGGAACAACAAACAGGTCATCCAGACAGCCAGGTCAAGGGGCATAGTACCCAAAGCCAGCTGGCATGTGAGGCCAAAAATTCCTCATTTATTATGAAGAAAATACCATCATAACTAACAATATACACCCTTGTCATAACACCTCAAATCTGCTGCCCAAATTGAAGTGGTTGCCTTACTTCACTTAATGGTAGCGACAGCCCTGGCCACTTCCATTTCTAGTATCGATAACCTGAAGCAATAGCCTTGCATTGCCTGATAGGAGGATTGGCCTAGACACAGCCCATGATTAGAAACTGGTGAATTAAGCAATAGTAATTCCAGGCTATTTCTCTGTCCCATTTTGGATAGAGAGCAGTTGTATGTCCTGGTTGGGGATAGCAAGTTCGGAAAACTGCCACTGAGTTTCAAAGCAGGTGGTTCCGGGAGATTGGATGTGCATGGAGTGGGTGGCATTTTCTGCCTCTTCCTGTCCATTAATTAAAGATTAAGAAGGATGCAAATCAAAGGGTGACAGTGTGACAGGCCTTGCCTTCATCTGGCTCCCAGCTGCAGGAACCGGCCTCAAAAACCTCCAGTCCCCACCCTCACAAATGCCACATCCCTTTCGTTTTAATTTGGCCCTGATGAATTACAGAACGGATGGAGCAACCGGGGACACTTCTCTCCTTGAAGTGGAGCTCAGAAAAAGTTACTCTTTTGGAATGCAGTTCCCAGAATCCCCCACCAAGAATAACTGTCAGCCATGCTGGGGGATTCTGGGAGTTGTAGCTTGAAGAAGTGATTTCAAAAAAAGGTTAATTGAAAAAGTAATCTCAGTACTACTATTTAGAGGGAGAATCCTCCACTAAAATGGTCACTTGCTGTCCTTGAGGATTCTAGGATTCTGTAGTCTAAAAAGATAACTTGAAAACGTTACTTTAAAAAGTCATCTTTCCCCAGTATGACTACTTTTTGGATTACAGCTCCTGGAGTCCCCAACCAAACAGCTATGCTGGCTGGGAATTCTGGCAGCTGTCATTTTTAAATGTAACCTTTTTCCAGATTCTGACCAGAAAGCCTTCCTTATTGCTCATCAGTGTTGCTAAATGGTGATGTTCGTAAATGCCTACTGTGGAAGAAGTTGGACAGGGGTGCAATGTTGACACCAGAGATAATTAAGCTCTCTCTAAGAGATGCAGCATTTAAGCAAATTTTAAAGGTCTCCAATTATATTCCACCAGACAGCAGTCCATTTGCTACCAGAGGTGTAAGTCAGAGTAGCAGGCTATGCAAACAGGCACTATTATTTGCTTTCTGCTGATTTTGAGCTGACAGCATTACAGTACAGTGTCTGCTGCTGTTGAATAGTATAGATGGCACAGGGAAAGTGGAAGATGCATGAAGTTGGGCTACTATGCAACACAATTTCTAAGCAGGAGCAATCTATGTGACTGATGAGGCAATGGTCTTTCTAGCAACTAAAATTTTCAGGATGCACAGCCGTTCTTTGCTTGCCCTGTGCTAGTTTTGTGGATGTGTAGGGCTTGTCTAGTTTATCAAAATAATCTCAGTAGAATTTGGGTAGAATCTGTCTTGTTCACATGCAAATTGAATACACCCAACTTACTGTGCGAATAATTGATGTGGATAGAGCCAGGATAAAACTGTGTGTGCGTTGAATGTGTTTCAAATACATCCGCATTATACATTCCATCTTTATTTGCAGTCTTGACACGTGTGGGTAGCAGAACTCGCAGAGGTGCATAGAGATGCTGTTCCGATAAAAAATAGTGTGATCATCAAATTGGGAATGTGTGACTGAGATTATTTGCATAGTCGTGTTGGAAAACAAAACATGTAGATAACCCTTAGGTGGGGTGTGTATGTTGTGTGTGTGTAGAGAAACTAAACTGGATTTAGTTTATAACTCTAATTATGGAGAATGCATGTGTGAGTGTGAGTCTATGTCTATACACGTACCATCAAGAGTTCCTAAAGAGAGCCTTGCAGTAATCCCTTCACAGCTATAGAGACAGATGTTGTCTCTTGAACATCCAGAGTGAAGAAGAGCTCTGTGGTGCTCTGAAACTGGAATCCCTGCAACACTTTGAGGCAGTTTGGTCCAATTGAAAGGTCTTATCCCACTAGCTTGGAGATTTCTAACCCAAACTGGTTAGATATCCAGTTTGCTTCTGTGCCCAATACAGGGGCCTCAAATTCCCCTTTCTTATCCTCACTAGCTTCCACCCCCCCTCAGCCCCGGGAAACACAATCCTTCTAGCAAATCTGGGAGGAATTGCTTTACCTCCTCCACCGCCTCCTTACTTGGAGTTGCTTTCAGCTGCACCTGGCAGAGTTTGAGCCTACCCTGATCCCATCCCTGTTTGAAGCTGGGTGCCTGGAATTCCACGCATGGTGCCTTTTGTTCCACAGCATCCCATAGTCTCCCAGGCATGGCTATTTCTGGCCTTTCCTGCTGTCCTTTCCAGGCTAGAAAAGGGAATGCCGCTGCATGTGTTCAAAGGGATTGGATAGATGTCTCTGTGTCCATGACCGAGACAGAGGTGACCCCAGCAAGCTACAAAGCCGTGCTTGCCGCCTTCGAGTGGAGAAGGGAAGGACTATGCAAAGGTCCACCCAGTGCAGTGACCCAGGTTGTGACTTGAGGGATCCCAGCTGCATAGAATAGTGAACAAAAGTAGCTGTTTTGGACTGTAACTCCCAGAATTCCCCAGCAGAGCTCAGAAAATACACTGTTTTGGACTGTGAGTATGTTGTGTGCCTTGAAGTCATTTCTGATTTATAGTGACCCCAAGGCCAATCTATCATAGGGTTTTCCTGTCATGTTTCTTCAGAGAGGGTTTGCGATTGCCATCCTCTAAGGCTGAGAGAGTGTGACTTGGCCAAAGTCACCCAGTGGGTTTTTGTTTTTGGACTACAACACCCAAAATCCTCCAGGAGAGCTTGGAAAAATCGCAGTTGCCTGGAGGATGCTGGAAGCTGCAGTCCCAAAGAGTGGCTTTTCTGAAAAGAACCTCTACCACAGAACTGTTCCTCACTGCTGGGATCTTGTTATATAAGGGTGTTACTTCAATGACTCCACACCAGAGATGGATGCATTGCCTCACTCCTGAACCCCTTTCCTCTGCATCACATTCCGACGTACGCCTCCTTGCCACCCTGTTGCTATGTGTAGATGGACTGTTGTGGCAACTCTGTTGGCTTTGCCCTTTGGGTACATTCACAAGCACAAGTACATCTCCAGGGGTGATGGGCGTGGGAACAGCCAGTCCATAGTGCGAGGAATGTGTTACACAACCCTCCAGATGGAGCAACAGAGCCCTCCTGCCAGATGTGTGTCAGACAATCGCACGTGCCATTCACGGGGAGATGGGGGCAGGGCATGCCAAGCGGGGTGCATACGTGTGTGTGTGTGCATGTGACACACACACACACAAGAAACAATTTCTGTGCTGCAAAGAATACATCTGCTGTCATTTGGTGCTTCTTTGTCTAGTTAAAGGCCAAGATGTGTGCAAGACCATGTATGCTTTTGCAGCAAGCAAAATCAGTTACAAGAGTGTGAAGGAGTAACAGGGCTGACCCAAAAACTTTTCCTGCTTGAGGCAAAGGAGCATATTGTATCCCTTCCTATTCACCTAATTCAAAATACTCAATGCTCAAGGCCAGCCCAGTGTCTTTCTACCACTCCCCAATGTTTTCCTGTATTTTCTCCATATAAACCCATCTATTGGGTTAGAATTGCTCAATCATATTGGACTATAACTTCCAGCAGCCCCAGTCAGCATAGTCAGTGGCAAGGAATGCTAGGACCTTCAGTCCAACAACATTTAGGGCCTTAGTTTTCTGTCAGTTTTTCAGGCTGTGTGGCCACATTCTGGAAAAATTAATTCCTGACCTTTTTTTCACCTGCAGTAGTGGCTGGCATATTCAGAAGCTGGTGGCATGGAAGTGTGTGGGTGATGGACGCTGCAGCATGGCTCTCCTTGCAGCCAGATGAGGTGGAGTTATCCTCTTCAGCATTAGCAGATCATACTCAGTGGGCCTGCCATTGGTTCAGGGTACCACAGGTATAAATACTCTGCACACTTCCATGCCACCATCCTCTGAATATGTCAGCCACAGTTGCAGGTGAAACATCAGGAATAATATTTTTCAGAAGGCGGCCACACAGCCCAAAAAAACCCACAGAAAATTGTGGATACTGGCCATGAAAGCCTTTGACTTCACATTGAACATCTAGGGCCCTTTCATACTGCACAATCATAGTGCTATGTTTCCAGTTTTTAACGGCCATGGTAACATCCTGGGAAATCCTGGGAAATCCTGGGAATTGCAGTTCATTTAGAATTCTCAGTCAGAGAAGTCTGGTGCCTCATCAAACTACAAACCCCAGAATTCCACTGGATGCAGCCATGGCAATTGAAGTAGCATCATATAGTGCTATAATTCTGTAGTGTGAATCAGTCCCTGGAATGCCACATGATTCCCACTACTGATATGCACATAAATTAGGGTAGAATTCAAAGACATAGCCGTGTTAATATGGAAAATCGGGATGCAAAGAGAGTTGTAGCACCTTTTGTGACTAAATGAAAGAAAGAAGTTGGTAGCATGAGCTTTCCTAGACTTGAGAATATTTCCTCAGAGACATACATCTGAGCAAATAGGCTGAAATCTACAAAAGCTCACGTTACCAACTTCTTTCCTTCAGTTAGTCTCAAATGTGCTACAAGATCCCTTTACATAAATTAGGAGCTAATATCCTATGGCCACAGACCACATGTGGTCTTTAAAGGGATCCAGTGTGGCTTGTGGTACTAACCTACCCTCTCACACTTTGTTTTGTTTTGTTTTATTTAAAGAACCCATTTTCAGCCAGGTAAAAAAAAAGATCCAACTATTAATCCTAACTAGAGTAGACCCATTATGTACAGGGATCTTGTAGCACCTTTGAGACTAACTGAAAGGAAGAAGTTGGCAGCATGAGCTTTTGTAGACTAGAGTTAAGACTAGACTCGATCCATTAAATCAATGGGATTCACATAAATGACAAAAGTAAAGACAAAAATGTTAGGAAATTAAATAACGTTTTCACACAGTGATGTTAACTGCCATTAATGCAATAAAACTTGGTGTGATAACTCGATGCTTTCAAGAAGAACTTGAAGACTTTTTTGTTCCGCCAGGCTTTCCCCCTGTGAGCCTTGTGGTCATTCTCTTCCCCTTGGCAATGTTTTTGTGTGTTCCATTCTACACAGCCACTTGTATAGGGTGTTGTTAGTTTTTACTGTTCTTAATTGTTAACTTTGTATTATTATCATGCTGATGTTTTAATTGTCTTACTCTTTGATGTACACCGCTGTGATCGCTGGAATAGCGGTATAGAAATAAAATTTTATTGTTATTATTATTATTATTATAAAGTTTTTTATTGAGAAAATTTAAAATTGTACAATAGATTGTATGATATATGAAATGTACATTAAAAATTTTCTTTTCCCCACCCCCTTTTCTATTCCACTTATCTGTTATCATATTTTCGAATACCTAATTATTAAACCAGCTCTTCTTGTTTCTTCTTCTCTTTCTACCTCTTTTTTCTTTCTCTTATCTCACTATCCTTTATGCTATTTTATTCTTTCAAAGACTGTGTGATAATCTTAGATTAAACTACAAACTGCATTAATTTAAACTACCAACTGCATTAATTTCACAATGTAGATGCCACCACAGTCACATTTTATGGCAGAGAAGCCCATTTTAGATGGCATCATGAGGTTTTGAGCACGTTAACATCATTATTTACTAGTCAGGTTTATGAAGTTCCTTGGAATTTATTATTATTATTATTATTATTATTATTAACGTTTATTTATATAGCAACATAAATTTACATGGCACTTTACAGCCATCATCAAAACAGCATATAACCTGCCAATGGCATACAATCGAAAAGTCATAAAATATAAACTATACAAAATTGAGCAAGTTATGCTGTTAAAATACAAACTGTAAAAACAACTAATACATGTAATCAAATATAAAATTATAAAACAATATTAAAATACAATTCCAAATGCTTTAGAGAACAAGAAAGTCTTTATTTCGGATTTAAAACTAGCAAGAGAAGATGTTCAGGGAGGCAGTTCCTAGAATACGGTGCAGCAAATGAAAAAAGACATAAATGAACTATGCATCCATAAATGTACACATAAATGAGTATGGAGAGGATCATAGCTAGTTTTTCTGCTGTATTATTCTATTATTTCCACTACTACAAGAACAGAGGGTTAAGAAAAGTTAGGTTTTTGGAACAACAACACCCAGAATCCCCCAGCCACCACAGCAAAAAAGCCCTGCTGTCTGGGGAATTTGGGGAGCTGACATCCCAAAAGTAACTTTTCTAAACTCTTCTAGAAGGTCCATGTGAGAGTATGCAGCACAAAATGAACATTGTGTGCATGTGTGCTTATAAAAACTATCTGAATACTACTGTATACTTAACCAGCTCTTTCCTCTCACTGCTCTCATCATTTGTACATATATTTGTGTGCGTGCGCATGAGAGAGAGTGTGTGTTCTAGTGAGCTTGATCTTTTATCTATGGATTATCATTAATGCAATATTGTGTCTATGGGAGTCTTTGCGAACTACTGTAAACAATGGTTACTTTTAAAACGAGAGGGCATCAGAGTTCAAGCCTTCCTTGCAAACACTCCTTCTGATGTCCTATTTCTTCATCTCAGCTCCATGGGAAGCTTTTGGCGGTTCCTCATTTCCATCAGAAAATCACTCTGCACATGCTCAACAACACCCTTCTTTCACCCACCTTCTCACATTTCCAGCATGGTAGCACCAAAGGCAGATTCAGGAACTGAGCCGAGGCTTAAATTAAACACTGGGGCCAAATGTGTGTGTGTGTGCGTGTGTATTTATATGTGAAATATAATATGTGTGCGTGCAATATAATATATATGTGTATATGTGAATGAGCAGCAGCTTTTGTGCTAAAGGCAATTCAGGCAGCTGTTGCTGTTGAAGTTTGTGGGCTGGAAGAAGGGGGGAAGTCTGGCTTGGAAGAAGCAACTGGCATGTGTATGTGTAGGAGGGAAGTAGGGGGCCTAGTCCTTTGGTGTTGTATTAACCTTTGATGCACTATGCATCCATAAATCTTTGTTTCAATAACCTCCATCTTGTGTGCTGCAGGATATGTTCTCTTAAAGAGTGTGCTAAATAAATCAGGAGGGGTGAAGGGGTGTGTGTGTGTGTGTGTGTGTGTGTGTGTCTGTTGCAGAATGCTGACAATTTTGCCTGAAGTGGAAGTTCCGTTGGAGCAACTGCATTTGTGTGTCTGTATGTCTCTCTGTGCATTGGGTCCTTGGTATCCATTGGGGTTTGATTCCAAGGTCCCTCCACGGATACCAAAATCTGTGGATGCTCAAGGTCCATTAAATACTATGGCATAGTAAAATGGTGTCCCTTATATAAAATGGTAAAATTGAGGTTTGCTTTTTGGAATGTGTGGGGTTTTTTATATATATTTTCATGGCATGGACAGTTGAATCCATGGATAGTTGAATCCATAGATAAAGAATCAGTGGATAAAGAATCTGTAGATACCAAGAGCCAACTGTATTTATTTAATTTGTATGCCGCCTTTCTCTCAGAACGAACCCAAATTGACTCACAAATATTTTTTTTAAAAACAACAACCTTACAATAAAAATTCAAAACAATTACAATCATCTAAAAACAGTATAAAGCCACATAAAACATACAAAAGCTAAAAAAACCAAAACACACACCTCTCCAACACACAAATGCCATGATTATATATTAAATGCCTGCTTAAATAAAAATATCTAAAATGTGTGTCTATTTGTACAGTATTTGATTCTGTGTGATAGGTATGACAGTGTTACTACAAGGTGTATGTCACCATTGTATTTATACATGCGCAGTTACAACCTGTGGCACGTGGCATTTTTGTATGCAGACCTTAAGGGCATAGGTAGGATCTTTTTTAACAAGCTCATTCCCATACCCTCCAACTATCCCACTTTGGCAGCAACAGTCCCAATTAATCCTCTGTTGTCACATTTTTCCCCAGCTGCTTTTAAAATGTTTCGGTTTCTTTCTCCTCTTCCCACTTTCCTCTATCAGCTTACTTCAATTGCAGCAAATTGAATTACAAAGTACAAAAGTACAAAAGTAGTTTGCAATCAATTAACTCAACAATAGGGCAAAGAGAGGAAAAGGGGAAATCCTGTCCTTCCCTGTAAGCTCAGGAGAAAGCAAACTGCTGCAAACTCTTTTAACTTATGTGTTCTTCCTCATTAATGATGTTTGCCCTTTTGACCACACTTTGTCATTGCTGGGCCATGTGTGTCCCAGTTTTCCATCTGCGAAATGTTGGATGGTATGCTCTCTACATGTGTTCTTCTGGGACTGAGTGCTTGCATTTGAAACTGGTCCAGAAAGGCTACATCACTCCCTGTCTGCAGCATCCTGAATAATTATAAACGTGTGTCTGTATGTATTTGTAGATGGCAGTGGAGGGGACAAGTGAGGCATGGGTTCAAGTCCCCTCCTGGCCATGAGATTACCATGGGCTAGCTATTATCTCTGAGCCTAACCTACCTCATAGGGTTTTTTAGAAAAAGACAGGAGAAGTATATACACATCACCTTAAGATTTTTAGAGCAAAAGCAGTAAATAAATGCAGCAAACTAACCAGTTCAAATATTCTCACCGTCTTTCTCTTGGCCAGAATGAGCTTCTGGCTTGGAGCTCCCATCTCTATACATGATGATCACTTCTAACCTTTAGCCCTCCAAATACAATGAACCCTCCATATTCACAGGCTTTTTATCCACAGAATCAACCATCCATGGCTTGGAAATATTGCAACAGATATAAATTCCAAGAAGCAAACCTTGCTTTTGCCATTTTATATAAGGGACACAATTTATGCCATTGTATTTCATGGGACCTGAGCATCCATGGATTTTGGTATCCACAAGGGGTCCTGGAAACAAACCCCAGCAGTTACCATTGTACTGCAATTCTATTGTACTGCAATTCTCATCAGCTCTAGTCAGTACTGTATATGGTAAAAATATGATAAAGGATGACATACATTCCAACTGTCCCAATCTGGCAGTGATCATCTCAATTTGTTTTCAGTATTCCCACTTTTTCAAATGCTGTTAAAATATCCCTGTTTCACTGTCTTCCTTCCCCTTGATCCTCAGGTTGCATGAATTGTTGCAAACTGAGTTCAAAGAGAAAAAGTAGTTTGCACTCTATTAACTCAGCAGGGGGAAGAAGACAGAAGGGGGCAGAATCTTGCCCTTTCCAGTAAGCTCATGCAAAAACAAACTGCTGCAGCCTCTCCTAGCTTGTGTGTTCTTACTCCTTAGGTTTTGCCATCTTGTCCACACTCATATGTTTATTGTTAAAACATGTCTTGGTTCTCAGCTGTGAAATGCTGAAGCTTGAGATGATGGGAGTATAGTGGGCCATTGGTATCTGCTGGGGTTTGGTCCTGGACTCCCTGTGGATTCCAAAATCCATGGATGCTCAAGTCTCATTAAATAAAATGGTGTAGTGAAATTGTGTCCCTTATATAAATTCAAAATCATGATAATAAATAAAATCAAAATCAAGGTTTCCTTTTTGGAATTTATATCTTTTTGGAATATTTTCAAGCCATGAGCTGGAAGGACCGCTGTGATTTAAGGGCACTGCTTAGAGCCAAACAGACCCTGGAGCTAGATATCTATAAACTGTGCTCTCGCTATCTCTGTTTCTCTCTGGAAAAGGACAGAGACATGTACAGACTGTCCAACAGTAGCAATAATCTCTTGGTAAACACTAGGCTTTTCTACTTTTGAAACAGATAGGGCCTGGTCTTACACAATAATACCCTTATTTCCATAAAGAGCAAGGGTTAGCTTCAATATCATCATGCCCTCTGGGTGGGTGATATATTTTGCCCTGGCCACAGTGCTGTGCGTGTGTGTTTTATGTGCCACTTCCATAGCCTATAACCCTTCCAGCTGCACCATCGCACTCTGAACACGCTCGCAAGTTTCCAAAATTGTTGGTTAAAAACAGATCTTTTCCGACCACAGACAACTGTTTGACATTACCGGAGGGTGAGGGGATGAAATCCAGGGGCTTGGCCGCAGGGAGGGATCACAGCCACATGGGCGAGAAAGAGAGCAGAAGAACAAGGCAGGCCAAAAAATAGTTTGTCTACTTTTTGTAGTTTGTCGAGATCCATCTTGGCCTCCTTCAGGCCACAGGCCACAGGCTGGTCCTGCTGCCACAAGGAAGAAGGAAAGGAGGCCTCATGAGGGGAGTTAATCTTGGCAGGATCCCACATTTCAGAGAGTTGGTTGTGCTTCAGTGTGCTTCCCACTGCACATAGCAGATGTCCTTTATTTCCAATGGCATTACTTCCCCAGTCGTCACCCTCCTTCTTGTGTCAGATTCAGAGTTTAGGTCCACACTCATAGTCTGTAGAGATGGTTTAAATACACCTTTTTCTTTGTGAAGGGTTTTTTACCGAAGGCTAGGGGGGGGGGGGGGGCAAAAGAGGGGTATACTCTTCTATTTTAAACTATCCAGGTTGTAAACCCTGCTGAGTGGTTATTTTGTGCATGGGTGTATGGTGTTAATTTGTGCAAAACGAACTAGAGTTCATGCTTTCCCCACCCTGCCATCCCCTCCTCTCTGTACATACACTCTGTATAGAGGTTAGGTGGTCTTATCACAACGAAGATCACATCCTTACAATTAATGAATTGTGAATGTAATCCTTCATTCCTGGTACAGACTGCTGGGCCGTTCTGTTCAGGAGGGGAAGAGAATCTCCTTGGCCAAGGACAACAATTTTTCCACACAGATTCAGGGTCTGAACCATGTCCATGTATACTCAGGGTGGCCGTGATAGGAAATGATGGGGATGATCAGACGAGGGATGTTCCGTCCCTGTCCCGTCATGGTCCTGTCCTTCCCATGACATTGCAGGAAGGACTTTCAGATGGGATTCACACTTATCCTGTCCGGGAAGCACGAATGACAGTGATTGTGTGAAAGGCTTTTGGATGAAGTCGTGCAAATGCCATCATTATCCTGCCATTAACCTGTTAGCAACATTGGCCAGCATTTTGCATTAATGGAAGTTCGTGTTAATGCAATGCCACTTTAATGACAGGTTAATCTCAGTTCTCCTCCTACTTACAGAGCCATTAGACATAATCTAGCAGTTGACTCTGGGAAGCCAATGGGTAGGACCTGAGCACAACTATACCCTTTCACATTCCCCTTAACTCTCCTTAAATTGAACATGATAACCACTCTGTCATTCACACAACCACACATGCTAAGACATACCATGCAATTGTCCCAATTTGGCAGGGACAATCATAGTGCATCCTCTGTTCTCCCAATTTTTCAAGGACAATCTTGATTTCATCTTCTGGCCAAGCAATATTAGTGGCTGCTGCCACACTGTAGAATTAATGCAGTTTGACAATGCTTTTACTGTCATGGCTCCATGCTATGGAATCCTGGAATTTGTAGTTTGTTGTGGCACAAGTGGATAAACATCTCACAAAACTTCAAAACCTAGAATTCCATCGCATTGAGCCAGTGTTGACAAATGGCATTAATTCTGCAGTGTAGACTCAGTGTGGGCCAGATGACAAAGGTTGTTACTGAAGAGTATATAAGGTAGGAAGAGGCTGAAGCAATTTGCTTTTGTCTGAGCCGATTGGGAAGGACGAGATTCTCTTCTTCTCCTTTCCTCTTTGCTGAGTTGTATGTGTATGACTGTGAATGTGCCTTCAAGTCATCTGTCAACTTACAGTGACCCCATGAATTTCATAGGATTTTCTCAGGCAAGGAATACTCAGATGTGGTTTCACCAGTTCTTTCCTCTGCAATATAGCCTACAGCAACTGGCGGAAAGTAGGAGGAGGAGAGAGAAACTAGGACATTTTTAAAGCAGCTGAAAAGGTGAGACTACAACTCCCAGAACTGGGGCAACAGCATTCACATCTACTCTTAGCCAGTTGTCATGCTGCCTAAGGGGTTCTAGGAGTCCTCATCCTAACAAGCAACTTCTCCCAACTCTTACCACATGCGCACAGAACGCATGACCTAGTGCATGACAGCTGCAGTAATACATGTTGGGTGGGTGGACTTCTAATTGTAGGGGTGTATCGTGGCACTAGTAATTTGTTATTATTCCCCTCCCTTACTCAAGGGCCTCCACGTTCCAAAAATCGACACCACAATGGGCTAAAAATTCCAATACCTTCATGGAGAGGAAATTATAGGATTGTATTACTCTGGAGACCAGGGTTCGATTCCCAGCTTGGGCATGAAACCCACTGGGCAACCTTGAGCCAATGCTCTCAGCCTCCAGGGATGACAACGGCAAACCTCCTCTGGACAAATCTTGCCAAGAACGCCCCATGATAGGGTCGCCTTAGGGTTGCCATAAATCTAAAACGACTTGAAGGTACACATCCAAGCATACCCTTCAATAAATCCAGTACATTTGCTGAAGCAGAGTGGGCTTCTAAATCGAAGTAATCATAATATTTGTAGGTGATCTCTTCATAGTTGCCACCAGTAATATATCAAGCCTGGAATGAGTGTCTGGGATTTCATCCATGGAAGGTTTATCGCTCAGAGGTTTTAAGAGAATATAGATATCTTTTTATTGATAAAAATAGTGGGCTCTTGCCAATCTGCCTCAATCCCCAATTCACCCTTTTCTGCCCAACCGTTCGAGGAACAATGAAACATCTCTTGTATCTTTCCCTGTATAAATCAGTCATCAGTTCTTCTTCACTGCCAAATATGTGTGCATCTGTATATGTCTTAACTGCTCAGGTCAGCTCATAAAGGTTTTGGGTGCAGGTGTGTGTTATAAAGTGGGTGGGGGCCATCTCAGGTGTAAGGGGCTGTGCCGATTTCTCCCAAAGAGGACCACGCAGGTTGTGGCGGGTGGGTGGATGGGTCGGCAGGTGTAGGGAAACAATGCTTGGGACTGAGGCAACCATTCCTTCCCCTGTTCCTCTCCTTCTGGCAAAGGAACCGGTTGGTCTGCCCCAACCTGCTGAAATTGGCAGGAGAAAGACAGCCACTTAATGAGAAAGTGTGAAAGATGAAGGCCTGAGGGATGGCAGGAGGAAAGGAGGGGGGGCAGAGGTGGGAATTTGATGTGGGGAGAGTCAGGAGGCCTGGGTTCTGAAGGAGGTGCGTAAGATCAGATGAGAAAGCAGAGGAGAAGGTGTTGGGCCTGAAAAAATGAATGAGGTTTTCAAGGTGGAAACAGAGCCATGAAACCCACTGGGTAACCTGGGGCAAGTCTCACTCTCTTTCTGCCTGACCATGGTTTTAAAGTAAGACACCAGACACCAATTAGGCATATAACTCTCCACCTAATTCTATAATTTGCATAATTTCCTCCCTGCTGTGGAAGAAAATGAATATTTTTGCATTGTATCCTCCCTGCACGCACATATCCTGAAGGAACGATGGAATAGGCATTTGTACAGAAAGAGACTGGATTTTTCTGCATGGAAAACATGTTTTCTTGTGGGTGTTTTCTGTGCAAAATCCACTTTTCTTGTGCAGAAAATTCAAGTGGTTTTTCATGCAGAATACTTTGTTGTTGTTGCATGCGTTCAAGTCATTCTCGACTTTAATTTATTCAAAGGGGGTTTGCCACTGCCTTCCCCTGAGGCTGAGAGCATGTGACTTACCCAAGGACACCCAGTGGGTTTGTACCCCAGAGCAATTTGATGTGCGCAATTACTGGAGAAAACCTGCCAGTCTCACTTCTTCCCAGTGGGTTTTCTTGAATATTGGGAAACCTTGGTCAGAAAATGAATACCAACAAATATTTATTCCACATTTATATACAGTACAAGATGTGTCAACTGGTAATAGGATACTGAAAACATCTCTATCCCACCCCATATCATGGGATCTCTGGGTAGTATACAAGCAAAATCAGTCTAAACCATTTAAACAATTTGAGATGTAAAACAATCAAGGATAATTAAAGCAGATTAAAAGCATAAAATACTATTTAACAAGTTTAAACAGGTTATGTCTAGAACAGTTCAATACAATGTACATTTTGTAAGAAATCAATTAGGCCCTGAAGGCTTTAATAAAAAGTCATGTTTTAATTGGGTGTTAGAATGAACTCTTTGTTATAACAAGGGCACAAGAAGTTCATATCCTGCCCCCAACATTTCACATATGAAAACGTGAATATGTGTGGCCAAACAACATCAGCATGGTCAGCACAGCAAAATTTATTGAGAGAGGAGCAAACAAGCTAAGAGAGGCTGTTGTGGTTTGCTCTCGCCTGAACCTACTGGGAAGGGCAAGATTCCACCCCTCATATTCTCTCTCTTCTGCTGAGTTAATTGAATGCAAATGAAGTGTGCATTTTGAACTCAGAACCTTACCACATGAGGCTATAAACTGGAATTTTAACAGGATAAAAGAGTCTTTTTCTGATAGTCATCACACAGTGTCATGTCTGTCCTGCTGCTGGCTTGCATTCCATTCATTACTATAGCACACCTTTTCAATGACAGGCAAAACCTGTCAACAGGCTCTAAAACTTGCTGCTATTCCATTACTGCATTCATGTGGTAGGTGCCTTCAGTTCGATGGTGGGAATGGGCATGATTCTGCTCCTCTTCCCCTCTGTCTTCTTCCCTCTCACAACGATCGCAGCTGCCAACACTTTCCCAAAGCTGGCTGCTATGTGCACAGTCACACAACAGCCGGCTTCTGGAGGCGATTGGCAGCCAGGATCGCTTGTCTCCCCACTTACTCCTGAAGCCAGCTGCTGTGCACCAGCTTTGTAAAGCAGTTGGCAACTGGAACCAGAATTGCTCGTTTTCCCTGCTTCCTCCTGGAAAGCGGCATTTGGCAGTGCAGAAAACAGATGGATTGCCAAAGCAGTGCAAAATGCTATCGTGGAGAAAAGTGTGATAAGAAATTATGCCAAACTGGTGTACTTCTATTCTCAAACTAGCACAGTTGTGGCAGGACAGCAGGTTGGTGTGACAAAGACCTCAGTTTGCAGCAATTGAAGTGTTTTGCTCTGAAGTATTCTGAAGAATAGAAAAAGAGTGTTATGTTATGAAGAACAGAAAAGGAATGAATGTCCCAAGAGAGGCAAGAGAGAGAGGAGGGGGGGAGATATTTTTAAATGCCAGATTACAAAAGACCCCAAGTGTCACTCTGAGGTCTGAATTGATTTAAAGAACTGTGGATTTTCATTCCTTGGATTTTGTTCGTTCTTGACACCTCCACACCCACTTGTTCTATTCTTTTCATGGGCTGTTTGAAGCTATTTGCATGAAGGCTCTTCAAGCTTTTTTTTATTATCTACCTACAAGTTGTCTACCTACAAAAGAGCCTGTGGCTTCACAAAGGAAGGAGACATGATGGATTCCAAAGGAAACAAGATGTTGCATCTGGTGTCAGAAACTGCCAAGAAAATAGTCTGGGACAACAGAAATGTTGTGTGGATATTTAACCATGACCTCACCCAGACTTCAGCAACAAATAGAGGTTGAGTATCCCTTACCAAAAATGCTTGGGACCAGAAGTGTTTTGTAGATGTTTGTTGTTTTTTTAATTGGAATACACAGCTAGCATAGTAGTACCTGTGCTGTATTTGTAAGGCTGGAGACATGAAAATCTGTGAAATGGCAGGAGGTGTGGATTCGTGCCGAGCACTACATTTGGATTCCCACTGTTTCACAGATCCTTGGTGTCTACCCAGCCTCATGTTTCTTTGCCACCAGCCACCCAATTCTGAGGCTGTGGCCGCAACTCTCCTGCTTGTTCATCTCTCTCCAGCTGTCTCATGAGTTTGCTATGAGAAATGAGTCTGGAGAGATATGGAGGATCAGAGAGATGTACAAGTAGGACCACTGCAGTTACTGTCAGCTGGTGGCAAAAAGTTTGTGTTTGGAGGTTTTTTGATTAAAACTACTCAGCCTGTATCTGCTGTTCCAACTTTCCAACATATTTGCCCTGTCCCAGGAATGTTCATATGACCACCTTGAGTCCCTATATCGTAAGAAAGGTGGGATGATGATGATGATGATGATAAGACAAATCAACAGGTAATGATCCTGGTTATCAGTAAAATCCCATGTCACACTTACCGGGGCTCATGTAAATTCAGATAGATTTCCTTCTGTGTTCACCAGGGTAAGATAGACCAGTTACAACCTAATAATCTTTTTAGTGGCCAGTATTTAAGTTCTTACAATTTTTCAGTTCTTCCAACCAGACTGAGCCAAGCACATCCAACTGTCCCAATTTGGCAGAGAAGATCCCCATTAATCCTCTGCTGTCCCAGTAATCCCAGTAGAAATAATTTGCCCACAGGTCAGCAAGGGGGAAGGGACAGGAGGGGACAGAATCTTGCCTTTCCCAGTAGACTCAGTCAAAAACAAACTACTGCAGCCTCTCCTAGCTGATCTGTTCTTCCTAATGTTTGCCATCTCAACCACATTCTGATGTTGCCTGGTCACACATATCTGGTTTTAATCAGTAAATGTTGGAGAGTATGGCCCAGTAGCTGGGCTGGTCCATGGGAAGGTGGTGGTTAGGAGAAATCCAAAGCCAGAGTAGGATAATAGCTTGATTAGACTAACTGCAATACAGGTTGCATATTCCTAATCTGGAAATCTGGAAATCTCTAAAAATCTAAACTTTTTGAGTGCTGCCATGATGCTTCAAGGGTCTGATTTTGGAATACTTTTTATTTGGATATTGGAATACTACTAGTGTAGTATGCCTGTACCGTAATTGTGTGGCTAGAGAGATGTGAGGATCTGTGAAATGGCAGGTGGGGATTTGTGCCAAGCCCTATGGTTGGATTTCCACCATTTCAGATTGTCATGTCTCTCTCCAGCCACATCCTTCTCCAACCTCACATTTCTCTCCACACTCACAACAAACTACAAGCCCCAGAATTCCATAGCATTGAGCCATAGTAGTTAAAATGGTGTCAAACCCGATTATTTCTGCAGTGCAGATCCAGTCTCTGAAATACATCTGGTCCCAAGCATTTTGGATAAGGACTCCTTTCTCCTAGAAGAGGAGAAAGAAAAGAGGTCTTGACAACCAGCCAACATTTGTGAGATTTGGTTTGTTGGAACTTTCGAAGTATTTTGGTGGATGATAGCCAGAGCTTTAAAAAGATACTTTCTAGACTATAACTACTAACCTGTCTCAGCAGTACTCCTGAAAAGTAACCTTCTTGAGCATTTGCTGCTTGTGAGCAGCATTATTTATTATTTATTAAAATATTTATACCTCGCCCTAGATCAAAGATCTCAGGGCGTCTTACAAAAAGCATTAAAACAAGTTACGTAATTGAAAAATAACAAAATAATCAAATAAACTAAAAACATATTAAGCTACAGTGATAAATTAAAGACAGATTTAAAAGATTTAATTAAAAAGAAAACCTGTGCACATCATATTTGGGATGAATGAATGAGGTCCAAAGGCTTTGATGACCGGCCAGGTTTTACATCATGTTCTGTGCCTCAGGCAGCAATATGTCTTTGGCCACCACTTTTTATCATTCACCCTTCAGGTTTGGATTTTGAATCCAAAATGAAAACGGCAAAATGTTCAATGTCACTGAACGTAAACATGTCCAAGAGTTTCCACTGGATTACATCTGGCATATGCTGTCAAGGGCAGGGTGACCGGACACCCTCCTTTTCCTGGACATGTCTTCCATTTCAACCTTCTGTCCAGGAGGAAATTCCAAAATATCTTCCATTTTGAGCATGACAAAAAGCATGAATTTATATGAGTGTTCTTTGCTTTTATTTGGGCATGTCCCACATTCTTCTCGAATGGCCTACATTTTGCAGTGCCTTGTCCTCCTTTGTGGGGTGGACACCTGGTCACACCAGTCAATGGGCACATAGCTACTACAGCCACATGACTACAAAGCTTGAAAGTAAGACTCTTGTTTAGAGCTCCCTTCTCACATCCTTCTAACCAACAATTGGGTTTGAGTTGTAAGCAGAAAATAACTCTGTTGTGTGTTTGGTGGAAATGGGACAAGAGGAGACCCTTCCCTGACCGTGCTGAGAGCACCATCTTGCGGCTGATGTTGTGCAGTGACACACACACACAGCCACATCCCAAAGCAAAACAAACCAACAATTGGTTTGGCATAGCTGCTACAAATGGAATCTGGTTCAACCATCATAGCTCCCCACACCCTCTTTGAGGAATACTTTTCAAGAAGACTGGCGCTCTCTGACACAAGAAATCACCCTCAAATTACCAACTTTCCTCGGAGAAAGCTGGAGACAGTTAATCCAGTTTAAAACCTGTTCAACATATGTGCTGTCTATGTGCCTATTATCTCCTGAAACTATGCAGCGATCCACTAAAATTCAGAAACAGGAGGCTGAGTATGGAAAAGAAGGCAGCTCTTCAATTTGAACTATCCTAGGTCCAAAACATACTGCAGAAATAATCCAATTTCAGACCGCTTTAACTGCCCTGGCTCAATGCTAGGCAATTCTGGGAACTGTAATTTTGGGAGACATTTAGCCTTCCCTATCAGAGAGCTCTGGTGCCACAATAAATCACAATTTCCAGGATTCCCTAGCACTGAACTGGGGCTGTTAAAGTGGTCTCAAACTGGATTATTTCTGCAGTGTGTTTTGGACCCTCAACTAGAAACTGAGAGCCAGTGTGGTGTAATGGCTTAAGTGTTGGACTACAACTCTGGAGATCAGGGTTCGAATCCCTGCTGGGGAATAAAAACCCACTGGGTGACCTTGGGTAAGTCACACTCTCTCAGTCTCAGAGGATGCCAATGGCAAACCCCTCTGAAAAGTCTTGCCAAGAAAACCCCATGACAGTTTCGCCTTAGGGTCACCATAAATCAGAAATGACTTGAAGGCACACAACAACAACAAAGACTAGAAACCCCCCAAAATTGTGGTACCTTACTATCCTACAATTTGGTAACTCAACAGTCTGAAAACTGGGCTTTAGCTATCCTTCATTTGTAGAGCAGACTATCCAGCTCCCTAAACACTGGTCAACTCAGCCTTGCATCCTTCCGTAGGTTGCTAAAATGAGTACCCAGCTTGTTGTGGGCAATTAGCTTACACATTGCTTAAGTGTACTGATAAGTGGTACAGAAATGTACAGTACTTCCTATTGCTGTTGCTATTCAGGGACGTAGCCAAGGGGGGGATCTTGGGGTCCAGACCCCCCCTTCCATTAGAAAAATGAATGGTGTGTGCTGCTGCGCCGCCGCACCCAAGCCCCATTATAATGGTGGCACTTAGTCTGGACCCCCCCCTTCCTAAAATCCTGGCTACGTCCCTGTGCTATTGCTAAACCACAAGCCCCAGGATTCCAATTTCCATTTCACATTGCTATAGCAGTTAAAGCAGAATCAGAGTGCTATAATTGTGTAGTGTGAAAGAGACCCATGTCAGATGTTTCTGATCTGTTCCAACAATAAATGGGAATCAGTACTGGGTCTGCTTTTGTCCTATAGCAGGGATTAAGGTGCAAAATGAAATCTCAGAGGGTTCGGCAATGATACTTGTGTTAATCTAGATTCAGTCTTCTTTTGTCAATTCAAGACGACATCTAGGAATCGCACAAATCCACAGGCAGACATCCCGCCAGGCTGCCTGTTACTGCCATTAGTCTCTCCCTTTTAATGTACCATTTTAGTATGCTTTTTAATATTGTAAGCCACCCTGAGTCCCAGTTTTAGGGAAAGGGTAGGATATAATAATAATAATTAATTTGAGCAGCGCCAGGTGTCACAACAAGATGCATGTGTAAACAGCCACCCAGCGTTTACATGTATTTCCCTGGAAAATCCAGAGCAAAAAATAAAGTATTTTCAGTCTCAGGAAGGGAGAGACTGGATTCAGTCCTTCTCCTCTGATAGGGAAGGCTAAACATCTCACAAAACTATAAATCCCAGGCTTTCATGGCCTTGAGCCATGGCAAGTAAAAATTGGTGTCAAACTGGATTATTTCTGCAGTGTGTTTGAGGCCTCTGTCACATTTGTAAAGTTGCAGAAATAGCACCACAGAAGTAAAAGTCAGTCCCTTTACTACTCCACAGAAACAGTAATCTTTACATATAGCCAAAGGCAACAGACGTGAGGTCGCGTCTGTGGTATTTCTTCTCACACACCTTCTTGTGGAATGCCAATGAGATGAACTTGGGAAACAACTGAACTTAGGAAACTGTCAGTGCCCATAGGACAGTGGTTACCAACCTTTTCTATGCCCCACACTCCTAAGAAATGTTTGGTTGATGTTTGCAAAAGTAATACAGTGGTCCCTTGATTTCCACTGGGATTTGGTTCCAGGATCCTTTGTGGATAACAAAATCTGTGGACACTCAAATCCCATTGTACACAATGGCATAGTAAAATGGTGTCCCTTATAAAATGAAAATATCAGTGTTTACTCTTTGGAATTTATATATTTTTGAAATATTTTCATGCCGTGGATGCTTGAATCTTTGGATAAAAAAATCCATAGATATGGAAGCCTGGTTGTACCACATTTGAAAATGAAGAAGTCTAATTTCTACTTTTTGAACTGCAAATTGAACCACATACAATACTGTGGGTGAACAAAAGAGAACTTCAGAACACAAGCTTTTAAGTCAATGCATAAAATGCAAATCTGAATTGAACAATTAGACTCTAATTTCCTAGAGTCTAGTGATGGCTACAGCTCCCTGAACATGGGAGAGTTACCTTTTTGAGCAAGAACTGCTGGTAATCTCCCAGCCCATACAGCCTGTGCATTGTATACAGTAGTTAGGTAAAATGTACATAATTTTACATTCAATTTACATAATTTTACATACAATTTGCATTCTAACCTATACAAATTATTTCCAGGTTTGTACGCCTACATATGAATTGGGATATACCAATTTGATGTAAACTGGGGTTTTTGGTGATGGGCAAGTGCTATGCTCCCAATGTCCCTAATGATCCAGATTTGGGGAAAGTGCTTTTTCTGGCTTGACAATGTTGTCTGAAGGACTCTGGGAGTTGTAATCCAAAAGGCAACTCCCAGAATCCTTCAACCAAGACTGTCAAAGGTAACTTCTCCAACCTCTGCCTAAAAGCCTCGGTATCTTTCAAGATTTTGTACTACTTTTGCGACATTTTGTATTAAATGACATAATAATGTATATTGCATACATTTTTAAGCTAATAAATGTTCTTATGTGCTCTCAAGATGACTCTGACTTACAGCAACCCTATCATATATTTTTCTTGGCCAGATGTATTCAGAGGAGGCTTGCCATTGCTTTCATCTAAGGCTGAGAGAGTGTGACTTGCCCAAGTCACTTCCCATAGCGGGGCAGGGATTCAAATTCTGGTCTGCCAGAATCCTAGCCTAACACTCTACTATGTGTGTGTGCCTTCAAGTTGCCTGTTGACTTATGGTGAATTTCATAGGGTTTTCTTAGACAAGGAATCCTCAGATGTGGTTTTGCCAGTTCCTTCTCCAGAAATATAGCACTTAGTATTCGTTGGCAGTTTCTCAAAACCACCAACACCCCATTTTATGGCTACTATGCAACAGTACAGGTCTTTCTTGGTGAGAAGCGGTACATTTTCCCTAATAATAATAATAATAATAATAATAATAATAATAATAAATATTTGTACAATCTCAAAAGCCATGCAATCCAAGAGTGAGGAAAAAAGGTCCTGCAATCTTTAGTTTAGTTCTGGAGTCTCCTTCTTTAAAGGCTTTTAAATAGATACCCATCTGCTGGAAGTGTTTTGATTGTGTGTTCCTGCATGGCAGAGGGTTGGACTGGACAGCCCTTGGGGGATCTCTTTCAACTCTATGATCGAATGTTTCTCTGACATAAAATAGATATATAAAACAAGAGAAAGGCAACTCTTCTGTAATAGAGAAACTGGCTTCATTTTCCAAAGGGGGAAAAAATCTACTCTACACAAACTCTGCAGTCCAAGGCTGCTGCATCTGCACTGCAGAAATAATCCAGTTTGAAACCACTTTAACTACCATGGCTCAATGGTATCCTTGGATTTGTAGTTCCTTGGGGTACCAGAGCTCTCTGACAGATTAAATATCTCACAAAACTACAAATCACAGCATTGAGCCAAGGCAGTTTAGGTGGTGCCAAACCGGTTATTTCTGCAGTGTGGCTGCAGCCCAAGATGCAACAAACCTCAGGCAAACATCAGTGTTAGGTTTTCTGTCCTGAAACCAATACAAACAGAGAGAGAGAGAGAGAATTTTGGAGCCCAGATGCACTTTTGAAGAAACTCATCAGAGGCAAAGCCCAAGATGCCACCCAAGAAGGGCAAACCTCCAATTCGGTGACTTTTTGTCCTTCAGAACCAAGGGGGGGGGTTCTTGGGGTCCGTACCCCCCTTCCATTAGAAAAATGAATGGTGTGTGATGCTGCGCCGCCGCACCCAAGCCCCATTATAATGGTGGCACTTAGTCTGGACCCCCCCCCTTCCTAAAATCCTGGCTACGTCCCTGTTCAGAATAAAAGGGCATGCCTTGTGAAAGAGAGAATGGGGGAGAGAAAGAAAGGAAGGAAGAGAGAAAGGAAGGAAGGAAGAGAGAAAGAAAGGAAGCTAGGAAATGAGAAAAGAAAGAAGGAAAGAAGAAAGGGAGGGAGGGAGAAAGGAATCAAGGAAGAAAAGAAGGGGAAAGGAAATAGGGAGGGAAGAATGAATGGAAAAGAAGGAAGGAAGGGAGGGAGGGAGGGAGGAAGAAAGGGAGGAAGAAAGGGAGGGAGGCAAGGAAGGAAGGAACGAAGGAAAAAGGAATCAAGGAAGAAAAGAAGGGGGAAAGGAAGTAGGGAAGGAAGAATGAATGGAAAGAAAGAATTGAAGGAAGGAAGGAAGAGAGAGAGAATGAAAGGGAGGGAAGGAAGGAATCAAGGAAGAAAGGAAGGGGGAAAGGAAGCAGGAAGAATGAAAGGAAAGAAAGAAAGAAAGAAGGGAGGGAGGGAGGATAAAAAGAAAAAAGGAAGGAAAGAAGAAAGGGAGGGAGGGAAGGAGGGAAGGAGAAAGGAATCAAGGAAGGAAGGTGAAAAGGAAAGAAGGAAGGAAGGAAGCAGGAAGGGAGGGAGAAAGAAAAAGAAAAAAAGGAAGGAAGGGAAGGAGAAAGGAATCAAGGAAGGAAGGAAAGTAGGAAGCAAGAAAGGAAGCAGGGAAGGAGGGAAGAAAAAGGCAGGAAAGAAAGAAGGAAGGAAGGAAAGGAAAGAGGGGGGAAGAAAGGGAGGAAGGGAAAAGGAAGGATAAGAGAAGGAAGAAAGGAAGGAAGGATAAGAGAAAGGAGGGAGGGAAGGAAGAAAATAAGGAAGTTAGGAGGGAAGAAGGAAGGAAAGTGAAATGAAGAGAGGAAGAAAGGTGAAAAAAGGAAGGAAGAAAGGAAGGAAGCTAGGAAGAAAGTTATGAGGAAAGAGTGGGCTGAGGGGGGCTTCTCTGTCCCCGGGGCCGGCATCCGTGGCACTCCTCCCTGCTTCCCTGCTGGGCCTGTGAGGAGGAGGAGGAGGAGGAGGAGGGTTTTGTGGGCGAGGGGCCTCAGTCCCTTCAGTCCCATCAGTCCCAGTCCGGCTCCCTCCCTCCCTCCTCTCGGCGTGGCTGAGTGACAGGGGCCGCAGCCAGTGCCCGCCCTGCGGAGGGGGGACTAACCCCGGCCTCCTCTCCGGCGGCGGCAGCGGCGGCGGAGGTGCAGCCCGGGAAACAACCTGGAGGCCGAGGCCGAGGAGGCGGCGGCGGCGGCATTGGAGGAGGGCAGCTCGGGGCAGGGCAGGGCCACGGCGGAGGCGAGGAGAAGGCCGAGGGCAGGGCCGGGATGGGAGCCGCCGGCGAGGGATCCGAGGTGGCGCTGCTGCTCTTGCTCCGTCCTCCTGGCCCTGGGCCAGCGGCGCCTGGCTCCCCCTGAGGCAAGGAAGAAGGAAGGAAGGAAGGAAGGAGCCGCAGGGACCCAGGAGGAGAAGTGCCTCCCCGGCCCAGGTAGAGGAGGAGCAGGAGGAGGCCCAGGGCGCCAGGGAGGCCCAGCGCAGAGGGATGGAGGCCAGGGAAGGAAGGAAGGCAGGCAGGCAGGCGTCCGCCTCCTCGAGGCTCCTTCAGGCGGGAACAATGGGGGCTGACTGAGGGGAAGAGTTGGACTCTGGGGCTCCTGGTCCCAGGAGGGAGGAGGGCCCTGGGCTTAAAATGGGGGAAGCCAGGGAAGGGGAAGAAGATGGAGCCCAGCAGGGAAGGAAGGAAGGAAAGAGGAAAGGAAAGAAGGAAGGAGGATGGAAAATAGGAAAGAAAAGGAGAAAGGAAGAAGGAGTGAAGGAGAGAAAGAAGGAGGAGGAGGAAAAGTAGGAAAGAGGAAAGGAAGAGCGGAAGGAAGGAGGATGGAAAATAGGAAAGGAAAAAAAAGGAAAGGGTGAAGGAGGGAAAGAAGAATGAGGAAAAGTAGGAAAGGAAGAAAGGAGAAGGGAAGGAAGGAAGGAAAAAGAGAAAGAAAGCTGGAAGGAAGGAAGGAAGGAAGGAAAAGAGAAAAGGAAGGAAGGACAAGGGGAAGGAAGGAAGGAAAGATAGATGGACTTTGAGGAGAGATTTTGGGAAGATTTGAGACTTGGGGATAAGGTATATTTAGAGAGAGAGAGAGAGAGAGAAGGGGGAGTTAGGGTTTAGGGAGATCAGATCAGAGTTCTGGGTTTCCCTTGGAAAGGGAGATTAAACTGTTTCCACCCTTTAATGGACGATCCACTCAATTTTGCATCTCTTTTTGAATCCCACAGACCAGGATGGCCAACAGTGAGAAAAGGGAAGAGACGTTTGTGGACCACCTCCACCCCATTTTATGGCTACTGTACAACAGTGTCTTTCCTCCATTTTCCCAAAGGGCAGGGAGGGGAGAAACAACTTTGTGGGCTCTCAGAAGCTATGCAGTCCAAGATGGGGAAAATGTCCTGCAGCCTTTAGATTAGTGCTGGAATCTCCTCCTTTGGAGGTTTTTAAACAAAGGCTGGAAGGCCATCTGTCAGATTTTGATATCCATAGGGGTCCTGGAACTATACCCCAGCAGAAACCAAGGGCCCACTGTATGTAGGTTCATGCTAGATAAAGGGTCCTTTGCTGTAAAATGAGGGATACCATAAAGGGAAAAAAAGTGTTGAATAAGGAGTCCCTAGGCTTGCAAGAGAGACCAAGCAAGGTCAGAGTAGCTCCAATACTGAGTTTCAGAGAGAGAGGATTTTGGTTTGGATGCAAAGTATCTCCATAGTTGCATCCCACAGCAGGAATGTGTGTTTGTGGATGGCAGACAGTGTTTGAATGAATTGGAAATTGAGAACTGTTGCTCTCTTTCCAAATTCTGGAGTTATGGTTTCCCTAAAACAACTGGGGTTATGGTTCCCTCCAACACAGGCAATGGTAAGGGATTGTGGGAACTAAGGTCTGAAATATTGGGCTCAAGGGCAAATGTTCCCCATTGTTGGTGTAGGTGAGCCACTGGTGCTTCGCTCGAAGGGATGCTGTATCCTTAACAATGGTATAGATCAGCCTTTCTCAATCTTTTTTTCCCCCTTAACGGGTGCCTTGAAAAGTTCTCAGGGAACTCCTGCATAAAAATTATTCCATCTGCAGCTCAGAACGATGTGCCTACACTTGCAGAATCACTGGCAAACTCTTGTAGAACACTAAGTTTCCAGGGAACTCAGGTTAAACCCTGTTATAGGTTATTATGAGATCCGTGATGGTACCAACTTACTTGTGACTTATTACATCCCTACAAGGAAGTTCTTTGAAATGTGCTCCCAATATGATACATCCTCTATTTTGTGACTCCCATCAGTCTACCCTTGTTTAGTGTTTAGTCAATTTCAGAAGAAAGACCTGGGCAGCCCTACCATAAGGCAAAGTGGGACAGCTACCTTGGGCAGTGCTGAAGTAAGGTTCAGGGAGTTGTAGTCCAGAAAATACCTTTTCTAAACCCTGGATTAGATGGACTTTTTTATTTGATTCATGCTATGTTGTGTCAGTGCAAACAGCACTTTCAACAGCACCCAGAAATTTTGTGGGACAGTAATGTCAACCAGGAAAAGACCCATGTCCAAGCTATGGAGCATATGAAGCACTGAGAGGTGATCTCATCTTTTCTCCAAAAGTTGACCTCCTGGCCTTAAAGCTCCTGTTTCAAGACCTTACCTTCAGAATGAAACACCTAGAGAAAAGAAAGACTTTGGTCTTTCATGGACTAGCTTTAGACAGCTTGCCTACCCCAAGTAGTGGTGGGACTTCAACTTTCATCAGCCATAACCAGCATACAGAAGGGTGAGGGGTGACGAGAATTGTAGCTTAGCAACTCTGGAAGTCCACAAGTTGCGCAGTCTTGATTCAGGTGCTCCCCTGCTCCTAGCATCCTCAGTAAGTTTGCATACATGGGATTCTGGAATCTGTTCTTTAGATTAAAGATTCAGCATTCTTGAAGCAGTAAAAATTTCTTGATATATGAAAAATCTCTGCCACTGTAGATTGGTGGGTATTGGCAAAGTATTGATTTGTCTAAGAAATGTCTTGTGGTTGTATGTTGGTGCAGGACTGACCTGAAAAGGTACCCCTTTGTGGACTATCTGAGTTCCCAAACTACAGTAGTATTGATCACAGGCTGAGATGAACACCTTGGAGTACCAGCTGCTGAGACAGAAGAGCAGAAAGCTGTTACCTCAAGCCCTACTTGTGAGGTTTTAGATCAGTGGTGAGACTTGTGCAACCCTCTAGATGTTGCATTGCAACACCCAGCATTCTTTGTTATTGTCTATACAAGCTAGGGCTGCAGGGAGCTCCAGTGCAGAAACACCTGAAGGGCCACACAATTCCTGTCCTTGTAGAAGCTGCCTTGAAAAAAAACTGAAATTCTTTGCCTATTTTCTACAGTAATTTTCTACTTTGACAGGATCTTAGAAAAGTTACTCTTCAGACCACAACTCCCAGAATTGCCTAGCCTATGTAGGGGAAAGTACTGGCCTTTCTTGTTTCACGGTCCTTCTGATTGTTAGAGGCTGGAGATTACATGGGGATGGAGGAATTTTGGAGGGGAGGGGGGAGGTCGATTTTTGATGTTGGGTGGGGACTCCTGGACCCTTCAAAGACTGATTTAGGACCAACAACCAAGAGATTCCCTTTCTAGGAAGTGCCAGCTTTGACCCAGAACCTTCTAAATTCAAAGCATATGCTCTACCCTTGAGTTACTTCAGAATCTCTTTTCCCCACCATCTTAAAAGAAATGGACAATAGCAAGCTGCCTATGGCAGGTCAGAGTATTTCACGCTCTTGCTCAGTAGTGTTTTATTTTTAAGTAGCAGCAGATCTTCTTCAGATAGCTACTGTTCACATCATCTACTGGGAACTAGAGATGGTGAGGATTTAATCTTGTTCCTTCTGCATTCCAGGCACTTGCTGTTCTACTAGGGATGGAAGGAATATTTGAAAATATTCCCTCAAAATGATTGAAAAACCCTGATGAGACAAATCCTGGACCAAAAATAATCTTTATAGATTAGGACTTATTCTGCACAAATTCACACATAGTTGTTTTGTGTAGAAACCAGCATTTTCTGCACAGAATGTAATTTTTATGCAGAAATATTATTTTCTGTGCAGAAAATGCTGTTTCCATTCTATGCAAAACAACAATTTGCAAATTATGTGCAGAGCAAGCCCCAAATTGCAAATAGGCTTTGAAAACTGAGGATTTTTTTGAAAGACTTTCTCACATCAGGAAAAATATTGCTAAAATTACTCATTGCTTCCCTTGAGAAGAAAATCAATTAAGAATTAAATCCTTATCTACTGTTGAGCCTCCATCCCTCCCCTCTGGATGGGGTTTCTTGGAACAGAATAATGAACCAAGAGCCTGTCCATATGGGCCAAAAGGCCTGTGTTCCCCTGGTGTCACATTGTCCTGTTTGGACAACGCAGGCCAATACCCCAGCTGGGTTCTGGCAAATCAGACATCGATTCATCGGTCCCGGTCCAATCACGGCTCAAGGGGGCCTTAGCACAGGTCAGAATGACCCATTATCTGCCATAGAGTTTCTCAGAAACTCTGCAGCACTGCCTGGCAAACTAGACAGCCTTGCATGCCATTTAGCTCCCTCCACCATCGCCGCTTCTGAGAAGATCCCTGTCACGGCATCTGACAGGGAAAGGGGGCACCTGGTCACATGGGTGTAGCCAGGTGCCTCTTTTCCATGTCAGATGCTCAGCAGAGTTTTTTTTAACTAGTAGTGATGGTGGAAGAAGATAAAGTGTGTGTGGCAGTAGTGGGTCAGTGACGCGGCAGTAGGCAGATATGTAACCACCCACCTGGGCTTGGCCCAAGCTATCCTGCCCTGTCTGCTCATCCCCCAAGTGGACCTTTGGGCTGATCCTGCAAACTTGTCCATGTGTAATATTTTAAGTGGAGACAATATGCCCTTCTCTTGGTCCAGGGGCTGTGTTGATAAAATATCACAACATAGTCCTATACATGTTTACTCTGAAGTAAGCCCTGTTGGGTTCAGTAAGCCCTGGCTTACTTCCAGGTAAGTGGGCTTGGGCACAGTTTTCATTTCCAGGCACAGTTCAAAGTCCTGGCCATGACCTGCCCTTAGGTATCTCCTCATACAAATCTGCCAGAGTTCTCAGGTCTACAGGTCTACACGAGAGCGGCTTCTCAGTGGCCACTCCCAGGCTCTGGTCTCCCATCCAGGAGAATCTAGGCTGGCCCCCTCCCAGTTTTCCTTTCACCGGCAGCCAAAAATCTTTTTGTTTAAAGCAGGTTTTAAATGTACAAGCAGGGAAACTTCTTAATGGAATGTTTTTATCTTTTAAAACTTTTGTTTTAAAACTAAAGTTAGGTTGCTTTATGTGATGGTTTTAATTGTTTTTAAATTTTCATTGTTCAGGTTTTTTAACTGACTCTGGGAGCCGCCTTGGGTCCCAGACTGGGAGAAAGGCAGCATATAAATGCAACAAATGAAGTAAATAAATATGAAACTGCCGCCTCTATTGCAATAGTGATAGTAAGGCATTGCAAAAGACTAGATCTCAGGTTCCCTTTTGAAAGAATCACATTTTACTTCTGTGGAATATTCAACATGTATCTAAGCTGCACAGTTTTTATCAGTTTCAAACCACTGATTGGTCATTTAGTGAAATCTCTGTTGGAGAAATCTAGTGCTGTAGTTCAGCAAATTCTACCGTACCAAATTGCAAAACCCAGGATTCCATATGATAGAGGCATAAGGGCTAAAGTGGTTTACAAATATGGGTACTGTAATTGTTGTGTAGGTACACTGTCCGATTCCTGTCTTGGGTATAGTGTACTATATTATTCTCAGTGCTTGGAAAAGTTATTCTTTTGGAACTCAGCTCCCCAGAATGGCTGTGCATTCTAAAAATTGTACTTTGAAAAGCAGCTTTTCTAAATTCTAATCTTGTTTTGCTTTGATGCTGAAAAGAAAAAAAAATGTACTTTATCACCAATATGGCAGGAGGTTTGTTTGTGAAGGACAATTCTTATGTGTAGTTTAGAGAAAATGGACAGAGAAACATTATTCCCAACCTTGTTATAAAACCAGAGTTCAAGCTCACTCAGCAAAATTCAGGATATTCTTTGCATGGTACACACTTAATCTGAGTTACTGTACTTAGCTCTGCATGACATGGAGCGTGACCAGATGTGAAAGAGGACAGGGCTTCTGGACCTGTTGCAGTTGTGTGGAATAGAGATTTTCACCAGGGGTAGCTTGCCCTGCAATTTTAAAGTGCCCTAGACAGTTTCGTGAAAAGCCCGGAGGGGAGTTCATGTGGGAAGGCAGAAAACAGTGGAGTGGGGTTAGGAATTGAGTGGTGCATCTGGAGCCCTGTACAGCAACCAATTATTCATATATTGCAGTCTTGATTTCATTCTATACAGAACTTCCCTGTACAGAGGCAGTGTGCCACTGAATGCTGCTTTGCTCCAGCAGGAGAGAGTTGCTGTCTTTGTGTTGTTGTTTTTTCAGTAGGCTTCTGGAAACTTCTGGTTGACCACACTGAGAAACAGAACTTTGGGCTAGACAATATCCTATTGATTTGATCCAACAAGGCTCTTCTCATTTTCTTTTCAGTCCTGAAGATATATTTATGTTTTGCTCCACCATTTCCAAACCAAGTAGCCTGCAGGCATGTTGCACTACAACTCTTATCATCCCTGGATGCCAGCTAGAGTGATGTGGGATTGAAGTCTTATATGCCTGAAGGCTGTTGGCCTTTGCTGAGCTGTGCTAATTGCTGAGTATCTCAGGGAAAAGTGTCATATGCTATCACTAGGTTGTAATTTTAACAACTAAATTACCACAGGCCAACAAGAGGGCACATAGCTGTGAATCAGAAGGAATCCTTCGGAAAGGATTATAGGGAAGTTTACAGAAAGAGCATAACTCTCAGTATTTTCCCTCTTTCTGTAACAGGGAAAAGTCCTATTCCTCAGGAATCCTTTTGTTGGCAGTAGGATTGGCAGGTGATCCACCTTCTCGTGTTGGGCTGTTTCACCCCCAGTCTGGTTGACAGAGACTGGGCACCGCACCGAGGGTATCTTTCAATTAATCTGAGTCTCCACAAGCCATTCCACTTGTTGACAAGCAGTTGTGCAGCCAGAATTTCCTTCCCTGAGAGGGGGGAAGAATGGCTGCCACTCAGGAAGTGCCTCCGCCAGCATTGGGCCTCCATTTTTTGTACCCTTTAGAAGAAACAATGGCACCCAGGGTGAAAATAGAGGACCCTGGACCACCATGCCCTGAGACCAGTTGGGAATGGGATGCTGCAGGGAAAGCCCCTCTCGTCGTCCAGGCTGGCACAATCAGTGATCTACTGAGGTGGGCCACCCCTCCCCAGGTGAGGAGCGACCCAATACCACAGCTGTGGGAGGTTCAATGTCAGGAGATGGTACAATCCCTGCGGACACCTGCCGATGTTGTGCCAGCACCTGTTCCCGTCCCACCCCCTGCTCCTGGCTGGGGGAACCTTCAGTTACCTGAGCTGGCACCCGTAGATGACATTGAGGCCTATTTGTCAACCTTTGAGCGAGCAGCAGAAACCTGTCAGTGGCCAAGAGGCGAATGGATGACCCGTATCATGCCAGCCCTCAGTGGAAAAGCCCATCAACCTCACAATGGCCTGGATGCTCGGAGCAGCAGGAGTGAGCACAGAAAGTCCAAATCTTCCGGCCTGCGAGGGGAGACAGGTGCCACCGTGGAGATGCAACGACAGCGTTTCCGGCAGTTCCGTTATCAGGACTCGGAAGGTCCCAGGGAGGCATGCCGGAGATTGCGGGAGCTCTGCCGACGCTGGCTGAAGCCTGAGAGTCGCACCAAGGAACAGATCTTGGAGCTGTTGATCCTTGAACAGTTCTTGACCATCTTGCCCCAGGAGATCCAGAGTTGGGTGTGGGAACGTGGGCCGGAGACATGTGCCCAGGCGGTGGCTCTAGTGGAAGGTTACCAGATGGGACGGCGAGAAGCTGGGATGTGGGAGCAACAGGTGAGGGTGTCTTTCATTTTAGGGGTCCTAACCTGAATTGATTTCATTTAAATCAAATTGATTGAAACCATGGTATATGTTACTTCTCTTAAAGACTTGTTATTAATAATTTGAATCACAGTTTAAATCACTGGTGATGAAGATTTTGTGTTAATCACCATTTTAACACAAATACATTAATATAAACTTAATATTTATTCAGATATGTCAGATTCATTAGAAGGTAGGTACAAACTAAGCAATTATTTTGTATTGTTTTCAGATTTATTTTTAGTTTATCAACAATTGAATGGCTTATATTTATATCAAAACCCCTCTTTCTTGTTCAGATCTACTCCAGTCCCAAATTCTCTCTTTACTGATCTGTTCTGCCCTTGCATTGAGTGTGTGTGTGTGTGTGTGTGTGTACATGCTTAAAGTTCACCAACCACAGAATAGTACTGTTCAGGTTATCTGTCGTATCCATAAACTGCTTTCAGCCATTTGAGTTTTATCACAGTACAAGTATACCTCAGTTAACAAAGTCATTGTGTTCCTGAGCATTTCTTCTTTAACGGAAAATGTTGTCTTAGGTCCTATCTGCACTGGTGTTGGGCAGACTCAAGTATCCTGGCCCCAGAGCTGCCCCAACCATCCCCCATTGCAAAGGCCCTCCATTCTGACACCTGGCAGCTATTCACATGGGCCATCTGGTGTGTCCACCACCACCTCTGGGCAGCTTTAAGCAGTCTTCACAAAAAGGAGCTTCATTGTGAGAGGCTTTGTTAACTGAGGTATGCCTGTATTTGTAGATGGGTGATTAAACATTTATTCATTATTTCTCCGAGTCAGCTTGTCATGTGCCTTTTCAAACTATTTGACATGTAGCTTGTTTAATTATAAAACCAGCTCCCCTTCCAATATTTCTTGTTGATAACGTTCCTTCTAAATATATTTTGTAAACTAACATCATACATTAGTCCTTTTGTTGCTTGTTACTCTACTGCCCTCTTTGGGTGGGGTGGGGACATTTATAAGGTAATAGCATAAAATGTGAACAAGTTCACTCAATATGTCTCTAAAATATCTTAAAAGTAATTTTAAAGTATCTGGAAAGAAGAATGCATTATACAGGTTGAGTCTCCCTTATCCAAAATGCTTGGGACCAGACCAGAAGTGTTTGGGATTCTGGAATTTTTTTTCAGATTCGGAATATTTACATATACATAATGGAATCTCTTGGATATGGGACCCATGTCTAAACATGAAAATCATTTATGTTTCATGTACAACTTACATATCTCATCTGAATATAATTTTATATGTAATATTTTTACTAATTTTGTTCATGAAACAAAGTTTTTGTACACTGAATCGTTGAAAAACAAAGGTGTAACTATTACCCATGTGGACAATTTTGGTTTCTGGAGTATTTCAGATTTTGGAATTCTGGATAAGAGATACTCAACCTGCATCAATATATATAGTTTTTGCCGATTCTTGTGACATTCCCACTTACTACATTATTTTTAAAATGTAAATTTGTTACACAATTTGTTCTGGGTTACAGGTAGCTGCATTACTTGTAGCTCATTACTCCCACATTCTGCACAGATAAAAACATAAAGCCCTCCAGATGTTATTGGGCTGCATGCTCCCATGAGCCCTGGCCAGTATAGCCGATGGTGAGGGATGATGGAAATTTTAATGCAACACCAGGAGAACCATAAATTCCCATTACATGTCCTAGATCTAGGATCATAAAATTATTTGACCTGGAAGAAGTGGGGTGTTACCCAATGAAAATGATGGATAGTAGTTTCAGGGACTTAACATAGAAATACTCCTCATCATAATTCACTTTTTTGAAGAAGATGTTGTCAGTGGCTCCTAACTCACATGGGTTTGAAAGAAATTATATAGCCCCATGAAGGATACTATTAGCTCATGATTGGAACAGTTGCTGATTTGAATTCTCAAACTCCTCCAGCTAACAGGGCCATGACCCAATGCTGTAAAAGGCAGCAAAAATGTACTTTTGAGCATGTATTTCCTACTACGAGAATATCCAGAGTTCAGAGAGTCAACTTACCTGAAGCATTTATACATTGCCTGTTAGCCAGAAAGTCTCTTGGAGCTTGTTACAAGTACATAATTCAATAGGGCCTACTCTCAGTATTATAATCTAAACAAGACATGACACGGAAAGTAAAGGGGATGGAGAGGGAAGAGTAAGGAAATTAAGTTCAGAAGCAGCTGACTGATGCTAGAGCCAGTGTGGTGTAGTGGTGTGAGTGTTGGACTAGAACTCCCAGAGACCAGGGTTCAAATCTCTGCTCAGCCATGGATACATATTGTGTGACTTGAATTAGTTACACACTCTCAGCCACAGAAGAAGGCAATGGCAAAGCCCTTCTGAACAAATGCCAAGCAAGTCCCATGATAGCTTTGCCTTTGGGTGCCCATAAATCAGAAACTCTTTAAGGCCCACATCAACAAGTAGTGAAGTCCCACCACAATGGAGGCATGCTGGGCTGGTTTTCATTTCCCCCTGAACTTAGAATCAGGTCTTCAGCAGAGCTGGGGGAAATTATTTCTTGGACTACAAGGCTCATGCTAAGAAGGCACACTAGCTGAAATTTTTGAGAATTGTAGTCCAAGGTGTGGTACAGATCTTGGAGCGGCCTGCCGGTGGCCTAAAAACGGGTTCTTTTTGCACTGTAGGGCGGACATCACAAGTGCACCAATGGCGCACTTGTGATATAAGCGGCATGTGGTACTGTGCTGATGCTGCACAATGCTTATGTCACAATGGCAGCGCCCGTGTACATGGGACGCTGCCATTGTTACGGCATCACTCCGTACTAGGGTTAGGGACAATGCGGTTGCCGAGCAGTCCCTAACCCTAGTATCGCCAGGTGTACACCACATTTGGGCAGTCTGTACCACACCCAAGATACAGCATTTCTCTGGTCTATTCTAGGCATCCTAACCAAATAGAAACTTAAGTCTTGAGGGTCATTCTTGCTACAGTTTAGTAGATACAGTTGGGAGAGAGGGCCTACATTTGGGCTTGCCAGAGGCATCTGATCACCCACTTAGAAAAGAAGGATGTTCAGCTTGATGGACCTTTATGTTGATCCAGCAGGGCTTCTCTTATCTACAGGGGAAGGAGGGTGGAAGAACAAAACTCTTGCAAACACTAGCTGCGAGCAGCTGATTTTGTTCATCCATCTTGCGAAGACGGCAGAGGAATATTTTCAGTAGGCACTTGGAAGCATCAGTCTAGGGCAGAGTTTGGAGAAATTACTTTTGTGGACAGCAACTCCCAGAATCCTTCTGTGCATATGCTTCAAGATTTCTGGAAGTTGTAGTCCAAAAAAGATACATTTCCATCTTGTGTATGAGAGTGGCCATCATTTGTTATCCTACCTTCCCCATGTGGAAACGACCAGGAAGGGGGGAATCTGCTTTTTCTGATCAGTTATTGGAGATAGCAGAAATTCAGTTTCAAGTAGCAGTAGCAATAGCAGCTTCATTTATATACCACTTCATAACCACCTAAGCAGTCTCTAAGCGGTTTACAACTATAAGCTAATTTCAACTGTAAGGTAGCCATTGGGGCAGGGCTTACATAAGGAAGGTTTGCCTGCTTCTGGTTAAATGGAGAAATTTTGCAGATAGATTACACCCATTATTATATTTATTTTTATCCCACTTTTCTCCCCAAGATTTTTAGCTTAGTCTAAAAAACACAGTACTAAACGTGTATCCCTTCCCTTGCATTTTAATGAAAGTGCTGAATGAACATTTTATTTTAAAAACTTAAAAAAAAACAACCCTGTTTAGTCCAACTACTGGGCTCTCTGAGTTTCTCTACCAGTCCCTACCCCTCCATGTTCTTCACTATGATATCTGGTTGTCTCTCCTTGCCAGGTTACAGTGCGGGTCAAAGTGGAACAGGTCAGCCCTCAAGAGATGGTGTTGCCCACTGCACCATGGGAACCTTCTGCCCCACTCATGCCCCATCCCGAATGTGTATCCTCAGGAGAAGTGACACTACACGAGCCTGCCCCAGGGCCTGGTCTCAAAATGCCTTGCATTCCCAAACAGGAGCCCCAAGGCCTTCCAGAACCAGGTGAGACAGAGAGACAGTATTTCAGTTGAACAGGGGTGAAAGGCATTTGGGGATGTTTAGTCTTTCTCAGGGAAATTGGTGATAATTTCCTTAATCAAATTCTGTTAGCCATTTGTCAACACCAGTGGTCCTATTTAAATCCCATTTTTTCCTTGTTTTTATTGTGGCTGATTTGTGAGGAGGGTGGAAGGGAGTGAACCCTCTTCATCCTTCTGGGAGGTATACAGATACGTATTTAGGTGGATGGGCCTTATTTCAAGTGCAGTTAGAAAAAAATATGTCAGACTGTGGATTGGCTGTGCCCACCATGTACTTTGCCAAATGAGATTTCTTTTTGTGTTGCTAGTAGTAGTGTAGGTCTCTAGTAGGGGGAAAGTTGGGAGTATATACCCAGAATCCTCTTGATATATTACAGTATATTACAGTACAGTAGTGGAGCTGAGGGTTACTCTAATGGAACTATTTTTCCCAGTGTTGTATAAGAAGCTACCAGTACCTCCTTATGCAACTGTTTTCCTATCCCATGTAATAGTGGCCAAATATTGTCTACTGCAATTCTCCCCTATCCCAATGCAGTGGCTACTGGTGAGTCAAGAGGCTGTTTCAGGAAAGCACCATATTACCTCTGTCCAACTGATTGCTTTCATCCTCCCTGTCTGGCCTCTACCCTTCTGTCCAGTACATTGGTGGGACTTCATGTTTTGTCACCTTCAAATAGAAGTTAGGCTTATGGGTTTGCCTGTATGTTGTTTGCTGGGCCTTTGTAGACAGTAGATGTGATACTGATAAACTTCTTTAAGCACTCTCCTTTTTCTATTCTCTACAGGTGCTTTGATGGTCAATGGGAGTCGAGAGAACCTTCTGCAGGGCAGTTCTATGTCAGTGGGAATCCCAGCTGGGAATTCCCAGGAGAACCCGTTAATTGAGAATCGTGGCGAGCGAGCAAGTCAGCAGTGTCAGAGCCAGTCAGCGAGACAGAGATGCGGTGAGACAGGAGAGAACCCAGTCACTCACTCCAACCCCATCAGAGTCCTTCACCCCCCAGGAAAGCCCCTTCATCGGTGTTCAGAATGTGGGAAAACATTTAGCCGCAACTCACACCTGCTTACCCACCAGAGGATCCACACTGGGGAAAAACCACACCAGTGCCCCCAATGTGGCAAGCGTTTTGGTCACACCTCCCAGTTGACACGGCATCAGAGAACCCATGCCTCAGAGAGACCCTTTCGATGTGCCCAGTGCAGCCGGAGTTTTTACCAAAGCTCTGAGCTGACCAGGCATCGGCTGTCCCATGCGAGGGATCGCCCATATGGGTGCAGCCAGTGTGGGAAGAAATTCCGATGGAGTTCCGATCTCATCCGACATCAGATCACTCACACAGGAGAAAGACCTTATAAGTGTCCTGAGTGTGGGAAAAAATTTGGGCAGAACTCACACCTGGTTCGACACCGGAGAACCCACACGACTTAGCTGAGACTTTGTCCAATGTTTCTTAGCCCCCAGAATTCAGTTGGGGCCAAAGCATGGGTCCATACTCACGACCAGGCTTGGTGCCCTAATGGGCCAGATGACTGTTGTTCTTTCAGCGGAACATCTGCAAATAAGTGATCTGTTGGGGATGGCTTAGTTAAAATGAATCCTATTTTATGTGTGAAACAAGTCGTACAATGTGGCAGGTTCCAGGATCCATTTTAGGTTCTGCCTGGACATCCACAGCAGAGCTAGATTTGCATACTCAAAGAAGAAGCAAAGTCCCACTTGAGTTGACTTTCTTGAACAACACTGAACCGATAACATTGTGATAGCACCAGTTGGATGTCTCTCTTTCTATATCTCTCTCTCCCCAACCCCTTCTTCTCTCTTCCTCCTTCTTCCTCTTTTTAATAGAAAAGGAGATAGATCTTCTAGTCCTCTAGACAGGTTTATTGTTGCATAACGCAGCCTGTATTCCCTGTCCCCAAACACTATCTTTTTAGTGAAACAAAAGCAATGTATTTTTAGAGAAAATTACCAGTCTGTATTGGCGGGGAAAGGAGTGTTTGACTTTTCAGAATGGTGGAGATCCCTCTTGGGAAAGCTGCTTTAATGCTCTTTTTAAAATTTTATTTTGCAAATCAAAGCTTTGATAAACCAAGTGGACAACCTAGGGCTGCACTCCTATGGAAATATGCAAATTGGAGCCTGGAAGAGGAAGGGAGGGTGGTGATGGTGACACTGGATAAAGATGTTTGATTGAACGGGAATTCTAGAACAGGAACTCTGCCAACACATCTGTGCTAGGCATTGGCAACTAACAACCAAGGGGACTGTTGACTGAGTCCATTGGCTCTTCCAACTGATGCCTGGGAATTAATCAGAGGGCTGTTCACTCCCTGCCTTTTGCACACTTTAGCTTCTTTCACCCATATGAATCAAGACACAAGGGCTTTTAAATTTCACACTACAGAGGACTTCTCCCAAGTTGTTTCCTCATACACCTCAGCCATTTGATCTCTTGCACAAGCTAAGACATGGAAAATGTATCGTAGTTGATGTTCCTGAGGACAAAAATGGGGGAAAGTGACTTTTTTGGACTACAGCTCCCAGAAACCCCCCCTAACTCTAGCCAGTGATCACTGGGTGGGAAAATTTTGGGAGTTGTAATCCAAAAATCATTTCCCTAAGCTTTAGTCTTTATTCTTTATTCTTGGGAGTGAGGAGGTTTTAAAGAAACCTTTGCAAGTGGGAATGGATTTGTGATGACTCAGTCCCTGTTTGCATTGGCCAGAATGCTCTAACTTGCCCCCATTAACTGGCCCTCTGTTCCCACACCATGGTGGCTGTCTACACAGGTGTCCCACTGAGCTGACCCTCACTTCTAGGGTCAGAATGAGGCCCTGAGTGACGAGCACATGGCTAGGCACTCATGATGGTGGCTGATGTGCCAAGCAATTCAGCAGGATGCCCATGCAGATAGCCGCTGTGGCACAGGAACAAAAGGCTCTGGATCTTCCTGGAAGATCTGGAGTAACAGGTAACTTTTTAAAATGTGTTTAAGGTGGGGAGAATATAATCTGGCTCTGGTGTGGAATGTGCTGGATGTTTCCAGATTGCTTGCACCAGAACTGGGGTTTGGTACGTTTGTTGTCCAAACAGGACACCACCTCAGTGGGGAAAATTGGGCCTTTTGGCCTTTGCAGATGATCTCTTTTAAACCTTTCTTGTAGCTTCATCCCTTTCTCAGCATTACCCTGTTGAAAATTCAGTGTTAAACAGATCTATGCCTGTATAGGGTCACACAGTGTATTAGAGGGTAAAAGGGAAGAACTTAATTTTTCTGTCAAGATCTTTCACTTGGCACCTCTAGAGCATTGTAAAGCCCACTGTAAGGACATAGCCACAGCACTCATGCTGGTTATAAGTCAACCAAGGCCAAATTCAGTGCTCCTCATAGATGACCAGCAAGCCCTGGGCCTGTGGCCCTCCAGCAGAATTTTTAATTTTGTCTCACAGAACCCTCAGCTGGCATGACTAATAGCAAAGGATTGTGGGGATCACAGTGCTTTTACCAGAAGCAAAGGTTTCCTACCTCTGACAGGGTTTGTGTGATGCTACATTCAGAACAAGTTGATCATTTTGAATTATTAGCAGTGTCTTTCCTCTCCTCCCCAAATAAACACACTCTTTGTCAATGCAATTCATGGATTCCTATTTACTCCTAGCTTACATATCTGCCAGGATATCAGTAAGCCAGTATTCCTCAACCTGGTACCCTCCAGAGAAGTTGGATTTCATATTGCCTAGACAGTATCCCTGCAGGTTGGAATGATGGGAGTTGTAGTCCAACACATTTTTCAGGGACAAGATAGGTAGTCTGTACCTGGCCTTTCACACTGAATATGATGCTTTCACCATAGAGCAAGAGCCTTCCTGAGGTTCCAAACTGGCCAGTTTTTCAGTGCTTCAATGCTGTGTTCCTGAGATGATCTTTGAGCTTTCTTTGTCATACAAGTGGCATAAGCCAACTGTGTGATTCTTGTGCAACTAACGAATTGCATTTTGGGCTGTGAATTGAACAGCCTGGGATTCTGAGCATTTCATTTTGGGCAGAATAACATGTTTCTAGAAAGCTCATGAAGCATCAGAACTTGGTGAAAAATATGGTGACGCTTGGCAGCCTAGCTTTTTAGCTACTAAGAAACAGAGTTTCAGTACCATGTACTGCTGAATAATTTATGCAGCATACAAATATATGCAAATATCTTTGATTTTCACAATCCGTATAGAACACATTTTATCTCTGCATTTTATTTTATTTTGATGCCATGTTGCAGTTTAATTTCACATTAAAAAATTAAATACTGTAGAGAAAATACACAGTCTTACTGAGCAACCATGGTACCAAGATGCAGAATCAGATTTTACCACAGAGTGGCAGTCTTTTGGAACAGTTAGACTGGCCAGTTTCTCAGACTGCTAAAACACAATCTATGTAGTGCATGCTTAGCTGTAAGGAACTCTTGACTCACCAAATTAGTGGACTGCAGGAGTTGTAGCCTGCCTTTTTGCAGAAACAGGCTGTGGCGTTTGCCTGCATCCCTTTCAAACACTGAAGAATGGTTTGAGTAGGATGCTCCTCAGTGTGAGGAGAAAGGGGAGTCCCCAGTTTTTTTAAAAAATCAATTTTTGAAATTATTTTAAAATTTTCTTTAAAAACATCACATTTTACCAAATTGTTACTTTAACCACATGAAATTATGTACATCTTAATACAGTTAGGCTGGGCATATACTATAATTTCAAGGTATAATTTTAATTTTGTTAGTTGTTTACATCACAACAGTTATTACATTCAGTGATAATATGGCAGTTATGATTTATGAGTAAGATTAATATAAAAAAACGACTAAGGATTCTGTATGATGTGGTATGAGAGGAATTCAATGGAAGGATGACACCATGAATTATGGCACCAGGTGATGCCAACCTTAGTGATGCCACTGCCCTAGGCCTCTGTTTACCTGCTCCCATGGAAGGGCCTTGTCTCCCAGACCAACAAAAACTTCTTCATCTGGCAATGAATTCCATGTAGCATCTATATCAAAAGAATCTGTGCCAGAGAAGGAGCTCAGTCTGGTTCAACTCAAAATAACCAAAGATAACTAGATACAGTATTAGAGAATGGGATGTGATGGCGTGAAATGCCTAGTTTTTTCACTTCTGCCTCAGGATATCTTTGTGCATCCAGTGAAAAGGAACTGTTTGGGTAAATCCTTTACAAATGGATATGATAGACTGATGCAAAATTACTTCTGGGATTTTTATTTCCTAGGGTAGGTCCCTGTTTCAGCACCTGTTTCCTCAAAAATGCCCATACCTCTAATGTCACCCCAGCTTTCCTATTAAAAGGGGGGGGGGGCATGTGGTTTGGGTTTTAAACCAGGTAAGCCAGTCAGTTTCAAGAGGCAAAGAATATCACAGCAATACACACAAATGGAATGTTTTTTTTTTCTACATTTAATTGCCACTGTTGGAAAGGTGGCATTCAGACTGGAGGGAAGAAGAAAAAATGCAGAGAGAAGTGAGGAGGGAGAAAGTAAAGGGGAAGAGAAAAAGGGAAGAAACACAGAAAAAAAGGAAAGAGTGTAGTGAGAAAGAAAGAAAAGACATGGCAGAGAGAAAAAGGATACCAAAGAGAAGAGGTGGTGGGTCAACAGTTTCTGGCCCCAGCCACTATTGGGTTTGGTGCCACTCACTACCACTGCAGAATTGATGCAGTGTGGCACTGGTTTAATGCTGTGGAATTCTGGAATTTGTAGTTTTGTGCGATATTTAGCCTTCTGTGTCAGAGCTCTGGTGCGACAGCAAACTACAAATCCCAGGATACAATGGAACCATGACAGCTAAAGCATCATTGAACTGCATTAATTCTTCAGTCTCATTGTGACTTTGCTTGCCCAAGGATGCTGCCTCCAAGAGAACTCCCAAACCGTTCCCCCCCTCCCCGATACCCTGCTACCCTTCCAAATCATTTTATGCCAAGGGGAAACCATGGCTCTAATGGGATCTCAGGAAATGGAGCTTCCTTCAGGGACCCCCATATGA
>NC_056527.1:103023550-103044375 GCF_019175285.1 Sceloporus undulatus
AAATGTTACTGGCATTCCAAGGTATACCACTGAAAAAACAGCCAATATCAGCAGGCTTACTCGCTAACCCAGCATTCTCCAAAGTGGTGCCTTGAAACTCATTTAAGCTCCCTTTCCAACGGAAGTGCTTAGCAACATACTGGGAAGAAGCCACTCAGTGTCTGGGGTGGCTTTACCATATTTACTTTCTCAAATCCTCGAGAAGAACAAAAACTTCTTTCTGCTCAATTCTGAAAGGAATTGCCTCAGATAAGGAAGACAGGGAAGCACCTGTGTGACGTCGTTCTACTTTGACCAACCAAGGCCATCATGAACGGAAAGGATAGCAGTGCCAACATGAATATTCTCAAAAATTCAGCATCAAAGGCTTACTTACAAAGGCTCTGTGCTCTCCAGGGCCTACTGCTCTGTTATATTAAACCTTGGAACTTCTCACTAAATGAAGCATTGCCAGCGAAAAGAACAAAACTGTCACAGGGTTCTTCTCACTTGTCCAAACCTCTTGTAATTCGAACAGCTGTACCATACAGTACAACAAAATATTTTGAAGGAGATAGTGGGGGAGAAAATTGGTCTTTTAGGTTATAAAGACAATAAAGACACCATAAACACAGGTATTATGGCATAGACATCATCAGATGGGACTCTAATTTGCAGAAACATAAAGTCTTGAATTATATGGTGCCACAGGCTTTTGGGTTTTTTTGCAGATGTAGAATGCCTTTCTGGAAATTTGGGTTTTGTTTTTGTTTTGTTTTTACACTGGGAAAAATTGTGTTTTTGTTTTTGGAAGCTGAAGTATGATTTCCAAAGGTGTCAGAAATTCCATGTTTCAGAAGGCTTAGTTTGGTAATGGTGCATCAAAAACCCAAGCAGGCAATTTAAATAATTAGCTGTAGTAGTAGCATGCCTCTTGAGAGAATAAAATCTCCAGGCATTTTACAGCACAAGAATGATACAAAGCAATTCTGAAACAATTTTAGACAATAAATACTATATAATATGACTGTCAAACATTTTCCATGGTAATGGCTAGGAATTTTATTCGCCTTGCTGTTTTGGAAGGAGGCACTTGAGGGGAGTAATTTTTAAATGGAGATCTCTTCTAAATCTTCATTGTCTGTGCTGTCCTTGCCCTCCCTTACAAGAATCTGCAGAAAAGGATTACGTAGCGAAGGGACACTGTATCAGCTTTGACTCTACCTGAGAGAAGGAAATATGTTGATAGCATAACCTTTTGTAGACTTCAGTCTACTTACTCAGATGCATAGAGTGAAATGTCCAGGAACAGACCTTTATAAGCAGGCTATGTGAACAGCAATAGAAATGCAAAACTAGTGGGTATGGTGATGGAGTGACAGGTTCCGTTCTGGTCATTTGGGGGACAAAGGCAGGAGGAAGGATGTTGCTTAAAGCTAAGATGAGCAGATAACCATATGATTGTTGTTGAGATGTAGTGTGATGCTGACTAGGAATCAGAAAGGAGATGTTTTGAACTGACCAAGAGAGTACTTATGACGCTTAACTAGCATTATGATATGTGTAGTGTGCCAGGAAGCCCTTGTTTCTGTTCAACCTATTGTTGGTGGACTGGGGTTTGCAGACAGAGTATACAGGCTGAGTCTCCCTTATCCAGAATTCCAAAATCTGAAATACTCCAAAAACCAAAACTTTTTCCATGGCTGTCTGATATAGTGATACCACACAAATGTACACACAAATGTTTCATGCTCAAAATTATTAAACATATTGCATAAAAGATACCTTCAGGTGAGAGCCAGCATGGTGTAGTAGTTTGGGTGATGGATTACGACTCTGGAGAGCAGGGTTCAATTTCCAGCTCGGCCGTGAAACCCACTGGATGACCTTGGGTGAGTCACACTCTCTCAGCCTTTGAAGACAATCGCAAACCTCCTCTGAACAACTCTTGCCAAAAAAAAACCCATGATAGGTTCGCCTTAGGGTTGCCATAAGTCAAAAACTATGTGAAGACACAACAAGAAATATGTGCATAAGGTGTATATGAAACAAATGAAGTATGTGCTTAGACTTGGGTCCCATCTCCAAGATATCACATTATCTGCACATTTGAATCTGAGTTTATGCCTTTACATCACCTGTCGACTTATGGTGACCCATGATTTTCATAGGATTTTCTTAGGAAAGGAATACTCAAGAGGTGGATTTGCAAGGACAGGTATTCAAAATTTCAAATAAAATAAAATTACTTCTGGTCCCAAGCAAGTTTACCAGATGTCATAACCACAAAGGAGAACAAGGCACCACAGCATTACCAAATAAAAGCTAAAATTGTCGTTTGTTGTTTTGTGCCTTCAACACATTTCCAATTTATGATGACCCAACCCTATCATGGGATTTTCTTGGCAAGATTAGTTCAGAGGAGGTTTGCCACTACCTTCCCTTGAGGCTGAGTGTGCAGTTCCCTGTGGGTTTCATGGCCAAGCATGGAATTGAACCCTGGTCTCAAGTCATAGGCTGTATCCACACTGCAGAAATAATCCGGTCTGACACTGCTATAACTGCCATGGCTCAATGCTATGGAATTCTGGGAATAGTAGTTTTGTGAGACATTTCTATCAGAGAACTCTGGTGCCACAACCAGCTACCATTCCTAGAATTCCACAGCACGGAGTCATGGCCGTTAAGGTAGTGTTGGATTGGATTATTTCTACAATGCAGATGAAGCCATAGTCCAACAAATCACTCACTCTCACTCTCCAAGAGATAAGAACACTCATCTGAATACAGTCGACCATCATTATCCACTGATTTTTTATCCACAGATTCAAGCATCCATGGCTTGAAAATATCCAAAAAAAACCCCCTATAAATTCCAAATACCAAACACTGATTATCCATTTTATTTAAGGGACACCATTTTGCTCTGCAGGTGGGACTTGAGCACCTACGGATTTTGTTATCCACAGGGGATCCTGGAACCAAATCCCAGCACATAACAAGGTCCCATTGTATAAATTCATGATTCTTAGCCATAGTAAAAAATGGAGAACGTTTTGAAATCCCTCCTGGACAGAAGGTTGAAATGTAGGCCATTTCCTAGGAAAGGCGGACATCTGGTCATCCTGGTCCCAAGCATTTTGGCTAAGGTCCAAAACATACTGCAGAAATAGTCCAGTTTAAGAACGTTTTCATTGCCCTGGCTCAGTGCTATGGGATCCTGGGAACTGTCATTTATTGTGGCACCAGAGCTCTTTCTGACAGAGAGAAGGTCAAATGTCTTCCAAGACCACAGTTCCCAGAATTGCCTAGCATTGAGTCAGGGCAGTTAAAAAGGTCTAAAACTGGATTATTTCTGCATTGTAGTTTGGATCTAAGATAGTTCAAATTGAAGAGCTGTCTTCTTTTCCATACTCAACCTATTGTTTTTAAATTTTAGCAGATTGCTGCCTAGCTGCAGGAGGTAATAGGCACATAGATGTACAAAGTACAATCCCCAGATATTCTTAGCATTGAACCAGGGCAATTCTCAAATTGGATTATTTCTGCAGTGTGTTTTGGACCTAAGGGCTAATTACTGAATCGGCTAGAGATGCCCATATAACACTTATCTTGAAATCTCTACACTGGCTGCCTACTAGTTTCTGGGCACAGTACAAGGTGTTGGTGATGAACTTTAAAGCCCTTCATGGCTTGGGTCCAGCTTACTTGCTGGATCGCCTTCTTCCATACAACCCACCTTGCGCACTTATGTCCTCTGGGAAGAACTATTACAACCAATAAAGATGAGAATGGCAGCAGTCACCCAGGGGACCTTTTCATCTGCTACTCCCGAACTATGGAATGGTCTATCGGAGAAGATCCGGAACATTACCAACCTTGACAGCTTTAATAACGCTGTTAAGACAGATCTCTTCCGACAGGCCTTTCCTGAGTTACCCACCTGGCCACCCACTGATATGGACTATCTCTCCCAGGAGGCCATCTCTCTGTCATTTGATTGTTTAATTAATTTAGACACTATTTTAATATTGTTTTTGTGAATTATGGGTTGTAGCTGGAGGGAGAGATAATGAGGTTTTTTAAAATGTATTGTTGTGTTTTATTGTATCTTATTTTATCGCTGTATTTTATTGTTACAGTGCGCCCTTGCTTTACGCGGGGATACGTTCCGGACCCCTCTGCATAAAGCAAATAGCACATCTGCTCAAGCCCCATTGACAATAATGGGGCTCATGCACGCAGCACACCACACCATTTTGTTTCCATTGCGCCACTTTCAGTGTAAGCTGAAAGCCACGTAAAAGGCGCTCATGTATGAAGTTGGTGCACTGTATATTTTATTATATTGTAAGCTGCCTCGATCCTGTGGGAGAGGCGGGGTAAAAATAAAATTTCTATTCTATTCTATTCTATTCTATAGGAACCTCAAACCAATTCTATCCTTTCTCTTTATCACATGGGAGGAATTTCTCTTAATTTTGAATGAAAGGAAAGTGGGGCTGAACGCATTCACATGAATTCGCTAGTTCAGCGAATTTACGTGAATCCAAATTGCGTTCGAACTGACTCCCCATTGCCCAAAAATAGCTTGCCATTGCCCAAAATTGTGTGTGGTAGTCTATCATGCAATAACATTACACCTCATGATTGCGTTCTGACTGACTTCCAATTGCCCGAAAGTGCGTGTGGTAGTCTATCATGCGATAACGTTAAACCCCACAATTGCATTCAGATTGCCATTGGATTTTACTTCCAATTTCCCTTGTCTGAAAAACTCCTTTGTCCTTTTTTTGGTGCGTGTTTAAGGACTGCTGCCCTGGTAACTGGGTTTTGTGCATTCCTATCCCTAATGTCTGGCTTGATGTCTATGGTGCATCCTCTCTGGTGCAGGGACTGGAGAGAGTGCAATTCAAAAGAAAGCAAAAACAAAACACCCCAGATTTGACTGTGTCTGGAAAGAGGGAGGCAGCTGTGCCTTGACCACTGGAGCCAGAGGAAGGGTTAATACTCTGTCGTCCACGTGGGGGAAGGAGGAAGAGGAGGAGGCACCTTCCTGCTCCGCCTTTGGGTTTGGAGGGAGGAAGGGAGGGAGGGGGGAAGAGTGGGTCTGGTTTGCAAGAGCCCCCCCAAGCAGCTGCATCTGGTGGTGCTCTCTTTGCAAAGGGTGAGTTGCAAGGGGGGGGTCCCCATTTTGCAAAAGCATGTGCAAAGCTAAGGGGGGTGCATGGATTCAGCTGTTTGATTTTTTGGGTGGGTGGATGGGTGATTGCCCCCCCCAAATAAAAGGGGGGGGGGTCCAAAAATTGGGGGGGGGGAGGCTATGAAATGGGGAGGGGGGTCATTGCAATGGCAAGGGAGCCCTCCTCTCTTTGCCCCTCCCACCCCCAGCCACATCAAAAGAGGCAAAATGGCTGCATTCCCCTTGTCTTGGTGTCAAATGGGGAGGGGGGGCAGGAAAAAAGGGAGGGGGCTTGCAAATGCACCCCTTTGCTTGGAGGGCTGGGAATGTGAGGGTGGTGGGGGTCCAGAAGCTCAGCCTTGCTCTGCTGGGGAAGGATTGAGCTTGGACTACAATGAATGGCCCATCTTCTTGTCTCCCTTTCCCCCCCTTCTTTTGTAAAGAGTGGTGGGGCTGAGCTTCCAGCCAGATGAAGGTGGGGGAGATGGAAATATAGGGGGGCTAGGCAATAGGGGTCTAGGAGGGAAAGGGCTGGATAGATCTCCCTCCCCCCTGCTGTGAGATAGGCAGAAAGCTTAAAGGGGGGGGGGGAATCAAAGGGGGAAATTTGAGCCCTCTTTGCTGGAGGTGGAGGAGAAGCTGAGTTTACAGTCAGGATTGGTGTGGGGGTGTTTTCTGATGGTGAGGAGTCTGGGTATGTGTTTCATGAAAGGTTTCTGTTGCCTGGCACAGGAGGCAGAGGTGAACCTTAGAATGGGTTGAATGGGTATTTCAAAAAAGACAAAAACTTTCCCTCTTCTGCTTTGGAAAAGGTGAGATGATTAACCTGCCCACTTGGTTAGGGAGCAAGTTAAAACAGCTTGGGGGATCAACCAGCCCTCCTTCCCAGTTCATCCCCTTCTCCTTCTTGCCAGCCTTTGTTTACTAATCCATGGGCTTGTTAATTAATGAATGGGTCCCACTTGTCATACAATAATTTCTCAATTAATTTCCTTACAGGTAACAGGGGGATTTCCGGTAGGGGGCTATCTAGCAAAGTCCACAAAAGCTTTTGCCAAATCAAAACTTGTTACAGTGTGTGAAGTTGCCACAAGATTATTTTATTATTAATGTTTATTTATGTAGCACCATAAAATGTACATGGCGCTTTACATACATCATCAATCCAACATTAAAACCTGTCAATGGCGTACAATCTAAAGATCACAGAGTATAAAACTGTACAGTAATTAAGCAAATGACACAATTAAAATGCAAAACTGTAAAACCGGGTAATCCCTATAATAAAATCTGAATTACAAAACAATACTAAAATGAAGTTCTTGGTTGTAATAAGCAGGTAAATGAGGAAACCCACAATGGATGAATTGACGTCCTTGCAGTTATTGGACAGGATTGTTTCTTAACACATGGCCCTTGTTTCTCTTATCCACCCCTCACTGTCTGTCTGTCTGTCTGTCTACCGTGCTGACATTTTTGTGCGTTTTGTGGCCATCTCAGGGATGCTTTCACCAATGCACTGTTTTGTGGCATAACCACTCTCTTGGATTGTTTGAATAATTTAATGATGAAATTTGGGGATCTTTCAGGCATAAATTTTATTATTTTTTAATATATACTGTATATATTTATTGCATTTATATCCCGCCTTTCATCCCAGAGTCACCCAAGGCAGCTCACAGATAAAACCTTTAAAATTGCAATAAAATTCAAAATAATTAAAACGTCTATATCCAATATAAAATATACACAAGTTAAAAACAGACTAAAAACCCACCTGCTCCATAAAACCAGCCATCAATTCATTATATACATGCCTTATTATATTTGTGTTATGCATTATTATTTGTGCTGTGCATTATTATATTTGTGTCCCTATTTGTCTGAGGCAAGAACAGATGCCAATGAAACAAATTCTGATCCCTCTCCAGAGATCCCACCGCTTTGATATTATTATTTTTGTTAAGTTCCCTAAAATGATTGGGGAGTGCGGATCTACATCCCTGGAAAGATAACTGAGATCAAAATAGACGAGTTCTGACATAATTGCCTGTCTCATTTGGTCAACTAGGGGTTTGAAAAGAAATCTTCTCTTTATATGTAAATTTGTTTATCCCAATGTGAATTGCAAAATGATCCCCTGCTGCTAGGTGTGTTTGTTTTCCCATCTTCATTAATGATTATCTTGCTTCCATTCATTCATGTTTTTCAAAAAAGGTTTGAGATTTTTTAGGGAAAGGGATATCCTCAGTTTTTGGAAAATCAGATAGCAGGAATTCCCTTTTAGAAATATGTGGGTGGAGAAAAAACTTTCTCAGATTGATATTCACAGAATCTGACTGTATGAAACTTGATGACAGTCTCTTAAAGATTAACACTTTTCCCGCTATGCATAGATAAGAGAGTGAAGCATTTGCATCTGAATTGCATACTGCGTTGGCACTGAATTTCATCTTGGGGGGAAAAGGAAGGATATAATTTTTTTCAAAAGGAAAAATTGTGTCGGGGGGGAATTGCATCCCCCCCTTATTATCTCGCAGTTAATTGCAAATGTGGAAAGTCTGTTTTCTCAGCTTTTTTTGTTTTGAGGAGAGACTACTCAGAATTTGGTAACAGTCTTCTGTGAGCATGATGCATTCATTATTAATATAATTTTATTTTTTAGGATTTCTATCCAACTTCATAATTGTCACTTAATTGTTTTGTTTGTTTATAATTGAGTTTTGAGATCAAATATAATTGGAGAAGAACCATGAGAATGGGGGAACATTTGTGCAGCTTCCTGAAAGATGACAGAGACCTTGGTGTTTGCAATGGTCATCAAATGCTAACCTTATCCTTGCTCCACCTCAGGGAGTGGGGGAGATGTAGGAAGGGGCAATTCAACTTATATGATCCCATGCTTCAAGGACCTTTCAGCAGAACTGCAAAAAGAATTTTGCAGTTTTTGTAAAATGGTACAAATCTGCTTAATTATTTTGATTTAGGTTTAATTTGCACTACAGAAATAAATGCAGTTTGTTATAAATAAGATTAATTTGCTGGTCTGCTTAGTGTCTGTACACAGAAGGGCAGGATTCTTTGCCCTTTGCCTCGGGCAGCAAACGATTTGGGGCCAATCTTGTTAATGTTTGTTTGTATGGAAGTATTTTCATTGTGGTGTGCCCTATTGGCTTGGTCCATTATTTCCATTTGTGTGTGTGTGTGTGTGTGTGTGATTGTGTGTGATTTCTTTTACAGTACTTGGAAAGGGAGAAAAGAAAGAGCAGCATAGCTAGTTTGCTACTTGTTTGAGACAAGTAGCTAAGCCACAAATTGACTGCATCTGCCTGTCTTGGCAGTGGCCTCCATGTAGTGCTGCACTCCTTTTTTTGAGCCAGGAGAACACAATGCTTTGTGTTGGCAGTAAATGTCCTTGAGGTTCTCGCAGCCATCTGGCCAGAAGACAGAAAGGCTGGTCTTCGTGTTCAGGGAAATATGTGGGACAACCCTGCATAGGCTGTACCATTTCAGAATGGAAGGAAAGGCTTGCATGGTTGAGTACACAATGTAATTGGAAACTCCCAGAATACAGAAAAATTAAGGGAGAAGGTTGGGATGGGTGGGAGGATAACTCCATTATGTGTCTCCCCCATCTGTATTCTAAAGCGATACAGTCCTTGGAAGACAGTGGTACCCAATTGTTCTGAAAGTGTTGATAGGCTGAGAGCTGGAGACAAGTGGATGATGCAGTGATACCATGGTTGTGGGGTTTCTATCTTTGTCTCTACTCCACAGTCAGAATGGAAGAAAAAAAATTAGTCCATTCATTTAGTCACCTTCACAAAACAATCACAATAAATTTGACTAACATATATTCACATACAATAACATATACAGTTGACCCTCAGGGACGTAGCCAAGGGGGTGGGTTTCTTGGGGTCCAGACCCCCCCTTCCATTAGAAAAATGAATGGTGCGTGCTGCTGCACCGCCGTGCCCAAGCCCCATTATAATGGTGGCACTTTGTCTGGACCCCCCCTTCTTAAAATCCTGGCTACGCCCCTGCAGCCCTTCTTATACACGAATTTTTTATACACTGATGCAAGCATCCACGGTTTGAAAATGTGCCAAAAAAGTATAAATTTCAAAGATCAAACCTTGATTTTCCATTTTTTATAAGGGACACCATTTTGCTATGTCATTATATTCAATGGGACTTGAGCATACATGGATTTTGTTATCCACGGGGGATCTTGGAATCAAACCCCAGCGTATAACAAGGGTCCACTGTAATAACATGGAGAGGTGCTACAAGATCTCTCTACATACTGATTTTACAGACTAATACAGCTATATCTTTGAATTCTGTCTAATAACATGGTTAATAACACACACACAACCCGATTTTCTTTTTAAAAAGCCAAACATAACACTAAATGACTTGCCATCATCTTATTTTCGGTTACTGTATTTTCTAATATTCATAGTCCTTTCACTAACTAAAAAGTAAAATAATATAATGTTCTTCTGCCGCATGTAAACTTACCATAGTTATATTGTGTGAATATTAAAGAAACAAGCTCTTTACCTATTTTAATAGTATCTGTTTTCATATGTATATATATCTTTACCACCCTGTTATTTGACCCCAATTTGATCTTAAATATTCTGTCATCAGTAGCCAGTCTTCAAAATTTATCTATAGAACCATATCTGATCAGTTGGGTCAATTTATCATTTTCCATAAGGTCATACATTTTCCATATCCAATCCGATATACTGGATATCAGCTGGGCTGTGATGCATAATTTTTCCTCCCTCTAATTTTGTTTTATTTTTATTTTTTATGAGTTTTATTCCTTGCCTATGAAAATCCTATGAAATAGGATGAAATTCATGGGGTTGCACCAGACGTTGACAGCTGACTTGAAGGTGTACACACACCTGGTTCAGTGATTGAATTGAATTGATTAATTCAATTAAAATTTATTTGATTGAATAAACCGTAGGGGAGAGGGAAGGGGGCATGTGTAACATTGTTAGTATATATGTTAAAATAATTCAATAAATTTATTTTTTAAAAAGGGGGGGGGGGGAGAATTGATTTGATTGATCTTTTGTCATCCTCCTGACTGGTTAGGAAAAAAGTGCTCCAATTTGTTAAAGTACTAGGGTTCATCTTAAGAAAATGGTTCTTGAATTTTGGGTTGGTTTTTATTTTTTATGGGCTATGTTCTTTGCCTATGGAACCCTATGATAGTCATGGAGTTGCCATAAGTCGATTGGCAACTTAAAGGCACATGCACACACCTAAATACCCTAAATGCACCAGAAGTCAAAAGGAGACTTGGAGGTGCGCGCACACACACACACACACACATGTGCAAACACTACGTTCAGTGGTTGAATTGATTTCATAAATATGTTGTTATCCTCTTTAAAAAAAATTGCTCCATTGATATAGTTCTAGAATCATAGAGTTCATTTTAAGAATATTGTTAATTAAAACCAAACACCGTTAAAAACAAACACTGCCCTCCTCTTTCACCACACAATTTTGCAATGATTGCTTCAGTATCATTAGCTAAAAAGAAAAAAAAGTGTGAGTATTTTATTTTCAAAAGTATTGTTCTGTTCACAAGCAGGCATACCTTGTTAATTCATAGGACTTTTAATTGATTTATTGGATTGAGTTTCTTTATTGGGTTATAGCCTTTCTCTTTCCATCCTCAGGCAGGAAAACGCAGATGTAAACACTTATTCGAAGTGGCACCTGCTCAGTGTACGGAGCGACCCTGCTATGCTGCAGACTCTCTGACAGAGTTCTCTCAATCCCCGGGGATCTGCTGGCAGTTTTTAGCCTAATCTTGCATTCAAATCCTGTGTCCGAAGACGCATTTCCCACTATGTTTGCCTGTGAGACTTGGGGCCTTGCAGGCCAGACCTCAGTCTATAATTGGGATAAGTCCATTTACCTCTTAGAAGACAAAATGGAACCTGAGCAAAGATCAGGAGAACTAGATCTTCATTTTAAGGTCCTGCTCGAGCAGGATATGTATCCAGAAATCACAATTGAGGAAGAAGAGGAGGGAGAAGATGAGGGTGAAATAGTGGTTGATGCAGAAGGAGCAGCAGAGGAAGAGGAGGAAGAAGTAGAGGTAGATCCAGATGGGGCTGAGGAGGAAGAAGAGGAGGAGGAAGAGGATGAGGAGGAAGGAGAGGAGGAGGTGGATGATGAGGACGATGATGACGACGACGATGATGACGTGATTGTGACAAATTCATCAGCCCCTGCACGAGTAGCAGCAGGAGCAGCAGAGGGAGATGACTCCCTGCTGGTGGTATGCACAGGGACTGTTGAAGAACTTTTGGGATTAGAAGTGTCTCCCACAGTTGAACCAGAGGAGACCCCAGAACCTCAGCGCTGGGAAGTCCAGTGGGAGGAGGTGTCACAGGCACCACAGTCCCCAGCTCCTGAAATATTGCAGCCAGCCCCACCAGTAGCACCACCGGTAACACCACCGGTAGCACCACCAGTAGCGCAACCACCACCACCGCAGCCAGAGGTTCCCCCAGTGACTGAGATTACACCAATAGACTTAGATCCGGAGGTCTTGCCCACTCCTTCAGAGCAAGTAGGGAACACTTCCTCCCCATGGGGTGCAACATATATAGAAGAGGGCCACCGAGAGACCCACACAAGCCCTGCTAGCGCGGACCGAGGGAGTGTCGGGAAGACACGAGCATCAGCCTCCGGAGTGGGTGGTTTCACCCTAGAGACAGCCCGCCGACGGTTCCGACAATTCTGCTACAAAGACACTGAGGGGCCGCGGAAGGCTTGCGGCCAGCTCTGGGAGCTTTGCAATCACTGGTTGAAGCCGAAGAACCGCACCAAGGAGCAGATCCTGGATGTGTTGATCCTGGAGCAGTTCCTGGCTGTCTTGCCTCCTGGGATTCGGAGCCGGGTATGGGAACGCAGCCCTGAGACGTGTGCACGGGCAGTAGCCCTGGCCGAGGAGTTTCTGGCCAAACAAAACGAGGCAGAGAGACAAGAGGAGGAGGTGAGCAATGGTTTCAGACCCCTTCCCACTCAGGAAACCTAGAGCCCATTCACATAACATACTGTATATACAGTCAGCCCTCCACATTTGTAGCTTTGACTTTTGCAGATTTGATTATTTACAAATTTGATTAATATGTTCCCTCTAGGAATCTCTAGGTCCTCCAGCATGACTCTATGGTCAACGTCTGCCAAAAGTCACACTAGAGGAACTAGAGATTCCTAGAGAGATCATTTCTGTATGCATTTGTAGGTCCTCCAGCACCATTTCATGGTCAATGTCTTGCAGATCTTGACCATAGAATTGCCCTAGAAGACCTAGAGATTTTTTTTACTTGCATTTTTTTCACCTTCACAGGGGTTCTGTGCTTCTAACCTCAGAGAATGTGGAGAATCCGTTGTACTCGGCTTTAGTTCGACTTCACGTTGAAGTCAAGAGCAGGTTTGGGGCCCCAAATTATGGATTTTGATACGACCTGTGGATAAGTTGAGGATAAAACTTAGGAGCATGTAACAAAGGATCTAAAGGAGGAAACAAAGGAAAATGATGCCAAAGAACTTACAATATTACAGCAGGCATAACTCTATCGACGCTATCACACGGACGAAGCAAGCGTCATGAAAATGTGATTAAAACGTGATAATAGTGTGATTGGGGGGAAGATTATCACACTCCTGCGCGCTTCTCCCATTCATGCCCAGTGTGTTGGATGCATCATTGGATAATAACGGGAATTTCCCGTTATTTTGTTTTAATCACATTTTCATGACACTTGCTTCCCATGTGATAGAGACCTATGTATTTACATTAAAGGCTGGATGGATGAGATAATAAGGGGGGTCAGTGCTTCCAGAACACATTATACTCTTGCCTTTTAATAGGGGATGGTTCTTTTTTAAAATAAGAGTTAAAGTATAATACTTACATTGATTGTGGATAGGTCATGGATAGGTCAACTCAGGCTTTTTGGTTCAATGTTTCTACTAAAATTTCTAGATTTACATATGAGCATATACAGAAGTTATAGTTCCTAAATTCATCTTAACTGCAATGGCAACATCCCATGGAGCCCTAAGATTTGCATATTAGGACTGAGCATTAAGCTCAAACAGAGAGCAATAGTGCCACACCAAACTACAAATCCAAGGATCCTATTGGAGCAGCCATGGCAATTAAAATGGAACCATAGTGCTATAACTATACTGTGAATGGGCCCCAGAGGTTCCTTCTGCCTATGGACAGATTTTATTAAGAGGCTCTCCCAAGTGCCTTTCCCCAGTGGAAAACATATATCACAAGGGCCTTTCAGGTAGTTTGGGGGTTTCACAAATGAGAAGAAAGGGGCTATAGGGTGCTGGCAAGGGTAGAGGGAGAGAGGTAGGCTCATCTCACCTTTTGGACCACATCTGCTCGGCCATAGGTGGTGGCAAAATGAATGGGCCTCTTTATGTTATTGTTAATAATGAAGACATTTTAATATCACTTTCCAGCTAACAGTCTCAACCAGCATGCAGTCAATCATATTAAAATGCTAAAACCTGAATAAAAATGTCATAAAATGACTCAAGAATATAAAGCACTCCTAAAAGAATGAATGAATGGCTGTATTATACAGGGTTGATTTGATTTACATCAAATGGATTGAAATCATGATATAATTCGATTCTCCGCAGGACTCAGTTTTAATATTTGAAGTCATAGTGCTATTTTATCACCATTTTTTTTAGCAGAAGTATGTTGCTATTTAATATAATCTTAATGTACATTCAGATATAGGGTTTTTTTTTTTAGATGATGGGTACATACTAGACAATTCTGAATTGCTTTTAAGTTTAATTTTCAGTTCTTCACTAAATAGTGTCTCGTGTGTTTAGGCCCTTTGCCATGTACACATCTGTGATCCTCACAAATTCTCTATTTACCTGCTCTATCTTAGCACTTAGTAAGAGGTAAGGCCGAGAAAGCAAGAGTGTGTGTGCACTTAGTGTACACCACCAGCAGAATAGGATTCACCAGGTTACCTCACATCCCCATAAACTCCTCTTAACATTCACAGAGTATAATTAGAGGTTGTGTAATTAATATTCATAGTGATATCTTTGGCCCAAATATCCAACTTAAATATATAAAATATTTGTTAAAAAAAATCATTGTTTTTAAAGCAATATTCCCCTGTGTGAAGTCGAAGGCTTTCATGGTCGGCATCCACAGTTTTTGTGGGTTTTTTGGGCTGTGTGGCCATGTTCTAGAAGAGCTTATTCCCAACATTTTTCCAACAGCTGTGGCTGGCATCTTCATTTCTCTGAAGATGCTAGCCACAGATTCTGGTGAAACGTCAGGAATAAACTCTTCTGGAACGTGGCCACATAGCCCCAAACCCCCACAAAAAATATAATATTCCCCTGTACTTTCAGTCTTTAGGAGTAAGAGTCAACCTTTATATATGCAAAAACAGTTGCCGCACTGGCTTGGGGATTCTGGGCATTGTAGCCTTCCCAAAATAATGATTCAAACTACTCCACTGTTCCCCTATTGCAGTAGTCCTGAGACTGTGGGATGGGACCCCCATGGGGTGGGAGTGGGCTCAAGCGGGTGTGAGACTTGGAGACCCTGATTCCTCCGCTTCCCAACCTTTTGTATGTGTAAACTTTACACATACATTGAGTTAAATATTGATTTTACTTAGATAAAGCTGTTCTAATTTGGACAGTGTTAATTTCCTTATAAAATATTAAAATATGAATATACATGAAGGTGCAAATGTAAATGTGCACACTAAATAAACAAAATATTTTTACTTATGTACCATGTTGAGTGGGGGCATGTGACATCTGCATATAGATATAAAGGGGAGTCCCAAGGGTAAAAAGTTTTGTTTACCATTGCCCTATTGCATTATACTTTTCACTCTGGTCATGTAGTAATTGTATGACTGTGGGGGGAAAGACTGTTTTAGGCCCTAAAAGCACCCCAAAGTAAAATGTTCTTTCATTCCAGAATGCCAGGAGTAAAAGAACTAAGCAAACAAATGCTGCAATGCAGAGGGGCATTCCAGCGACCACATAGGCATTACTTCTTTGGAGAGATAGCCTAGTCTGGTGTCTGAATAACCTGGAACTTGAAATGATATCTCACAAACTTATTCTGAATATTAACTGAGGGCCCGAACAGACAAGCCAAAATATAACTGCTTCGGGTCACTTTGGAGGTATGCTGTTTAGACGACTCACGCATCTTAAGAGGCCAGAAGCTACGCCAAAGCTGTGCTCGAGTCTTTAGGACTGGAGCACAACTTTGGCGCGGCCTCCAGCCTCTTAGGAGGTATGCTGTTTAAATGCTGTGTGCGTCCTAAGAGGCTGGAGGCCGCGCCAAAGCATTTAAACAGCATACCTCCAAAGTGACCCGAAGCAGCTTTATTTTGACCTGTCTTTTCGGGCCCTGAAGTTCCTATCCCAGTTGCTTGGTTGGAATGAATTTACAGTTGGCCCTCCATATCCACAGATTCTTTATCCACAGATTCAACCACCCACGGCTTGAAAGTATTTCAAGAAGATATAAATTCCCAAAAGCAAACCTTGATTTTGCTATTTTATATAAATACATTTTATTCTGACATTGGATATATTGGGACTTGAGCATCCACACATTTTGGCCTACTGTATATGATTTGGATGAGAAATGTATGCTACTAATGGCGAGCATGTTTACCTCTCTTCAATATTTAGAGTCAAGACTTTAGTTGAGGTAGGACTTTCCTTAGGCACCGGTTTCATATGGGACAATTTGATTCATAAATTCATAAATCATATGGGACAACAAGGAACAGAGTGCCTCTGAGGTTGTATCTACCTTGTAGAAATAATGCCGTTTGACCCCCCTTTTAAGTGCCGTAGCTCCATTCTGTGGGACTCTGCAATTTGTAGTTTTACAAGGTCTTTAACCTTTGCTGCCAAAGAGTGCTGGTGCCTCACAAAGCTCTGATTGTGGAGGATGGACCCATGGCAGTTAAAGTGGTGTCAAACTGCCCTATTTCTACAGTGTAGATGCACTGAGTTGTATATTTATTTCCTTCGCAGGCCTTTAATAGATTCTTTCCTATAGGGGCAGCAGTGGTTCAGGAGAATATTCAGTCAATGTTATTTCCTTGGTTTGGACCATTTTAAAAAACCATGTGTTTCTTCGAGGCCTCTTTATGCAATGTGATTCACCAGCCTGCCTATGCAATAACATGAAGTGGTAAAATCCTTAGGCAGTATTATGTGGACTATACACTTCAGTGGTATATGCACTGGTAATCTCTTGTCTAGATTTCTGTAATGCGCTCTACTTGGGGCTACCCTTGTATCAGGTTCTGAAGCTTCAATTGGTTGTAATTCAGTATTAGGATTTTATAGTAACTATTTGTATTAGTACTGTATTTTTAATGATGTAATCTGACTTCAATCCTTGGGAAAAGCAGGAAATATAAATAAAATTATTATTATTATTATTATTATTATTAAAATATGGAGCTAAGTTTTAAAATTCTTGGGAAGAAATAGAGGAATAGCTGGATGCTTTAATTTCCACCCTTTGTTGCAATTAACTGTGGAAATGACTTGTATTGTGCTTAAAAAGACAGGAAAGTGCTTCACACCAGAGCAGATCATGGGATTTGGTTCCAAGGATCCTCCACGGATACCACAATCCGTGAATGCTCAAGTCCCATTATATATAATGGCATAGTAAAATGGTATCCCTTATACAGAGTGACAAAATCAAGGTTTGCTTTTTGGAGAATACACACACACACAAACATACAAACTATGGATGGTTGAATCCATGGATGAGGAATCCATGGATATGGAGAGCTGAATGTACTCCAGCTTTCATTGGAGTGTGGGATGGGGAAAGTGCCACCTGAGCAGCACCTTTTTGGGGGGGGGTCCTCAAGTCGCCCAGGACACACCCAAACCATCTGGAGCCCCCCATCCATTCATTTTTCATGTTTTGGGGAGGCGGAAATTTCCTGAAAATAATTCAGACTACCACACAGTCACTCAGGCTGCAGAAATAATGCAGTTTGACATTACTGTGAGTGCCATGGCTCCATGCTATAGAATTCTGGGATGTGTAGTTTTGTGAGATGCTTACCCTTCTCCATCAGAGGTGCCCCAACAAACTACAGATCCCAGGATTCTGTATCAGTTGGCCGTGATGGTCAAAGCAGTGTCAAACTGCATTATTTCTGCAGTGCGGATAGCTACAGAAAATTATAATTTTGGGTTAATTTGGTCTTCTGTGCACCTGAAAGAAAGGAGCCAAAAACAAAAACAGGAGTGATATCTTAATAGTTACCTCCTATCTCTTGTTGTTATTTTCTAATGGAGGTTGAACCTAGGATCTTATTCATGCATATGCTCTTCCACTGAGATATCATCCTTTAGATTTTGTATGCTTAATATTAGGATGAGTGTATTTTTTATTGTGCTTTTTTTATTGTTCATTTGTTTATATATTCCAGGTTTTCTGTTGTGGCTTTTTAGTGAGACAGTGGTTGGTCTTTATTTATATTTTTAAATCTAATGATCTCACGGAAGGCTGTGGGGGATCCTGGGAGGGAATTTTTCTAAACTCTGGTTTAGTCGTACAAAATGGTGGATGTGCTGTCACCATGTTGCAAGTCTCCCCACCCTGGAAAGCAGCCTCCATTCAAGTGAAAGAAAGTTTTCAGGGACAGCTGTGTATCTTCCTTAATTCTGAGTAATTACAAATAGTTAAGATTCCAGGAGTCAGGAATCTAGGTCAGAGGGCTGTGTGTGGCCTTCGGCAGAGTTGGACAATTCTTGTTCTGCTCTTTTTAACCAGCTTGCAATTTTGCTTTTGTTGCCATCCTCCCTCTCCCATCACTTAGGCAGGCTGCCACAGGTTGTGCCAGTAGTTTGGGATCAGGTTAATGAATTACAGGTTAATGCATTTTGCTGCTTGAGGCAGAGTGGCCTCTTTTACCCAGTTCAAGGTGGCAAGTATCCAAAGCCAGACAAAACTGAAGGATGGATTCATTCATTAATAATATTTATTGGTTTTTGTGGGTTTTTCGGACTATGTGGCCATGTTCTAGAAGAGTTTATTGCTGACTTTTTGCCAGCATCCGTGGCTGGCATCTTCATAGTCTGGAGATGCCAGCCACAGATGCTGGCAGAACGTCAGCAATAAACTCTTCTAGAACATGGCCACATAGCCCGAAAAACCATAAAAAACTGGATGCCGGCCATGAAAGCCATCAACTTCACAATATTTATTGTTGTTGTGTGCCTTCAAGTCATTCTGACTTATGGTGACCCCCAAGGCACAACTTAAAGCAAACCTATCAGGGGGTTTCGGGGCAAGATTGGTTCGTTGTGAGTTTACCTTTGCCTTCCTGTGAGGCTGAGAGAGTGTGACTTGCCCAGGGTCATCCAGTGGGTTTCAATGGCTGATCGGGGTTTTGAATTCTGGAGAAGAGTTAGAAAAAAGTGGATTTTTTTAAAAAAAACTTTTTTGTTTAAAACATTTTTTGCATTAGTATTTTAATGAAATTAAAGCAAATCTTGCTTATTATTATTACTGTGAAACTTTTTTTCTACAAATTTCACAACACGTTTTTATTTATTTATTTACTAAATTCTTTAAAAATGTGAAAGTTTTAAAACCAGGTATGTTTACAGGTCTGGATGAAGCTGTTAGGCATCAGTGTTGATGCCAGTATTGACACCAAGAGGAAGGCATACCACAATCAGAGAAGGTCTGCTCTCACATTTGCACACCATTATTTTACCAAGGCAGGCAATCCCATAAGCATCTCTCCTGCCTCCATCCCCACCTTGCTGCCCTGCTGTGAAGGTTTTTGTTTAGTTTCTATAAGTTGAAATGTTTTATTCTCTGCTGACGGTTATACCTTGCTTCAGGTATTCTGTTTTTTAAAAAAGACATAGCTGTGTTAGTCTGGAAAACCAGTGTACAAAAGGATCTCGCAACACCTTTGAGAGTAACTGGAAGAAAGAAGTTTGTAGCATGAGCTTTCGTAGAGCTTTCTTCCATCTACAAACATACTACTGTACATGCATACTACATGCATCTGAGGAAGTATAGGCGTTAACACTTCTTTCTTTCAGTTGGCCTCAAAAGTGTTGCAAGATCCCTCTCGTTTTTTTAGTCATTGCTATATATTTTTTAACAGACTAAGCAGAGAATGTTAGCTAGTTAGTGGGTAGTTTGAAATTTAAGTGAATCAATAAATGAATAGCAGCAGGTTGGATAAACCTGCAAAATCTTAATGATACTTACATTGTCTCTTGTTAGGGCCAGCCCTGCTAACATACAGTCAACACTCCATATCCACAGATTCAAGCATTCACAGATTGAAATATATTTTTTAAATATGCAGATTCCAAAAAGCAAACCTTGATATTGCAATGTTATGTAAGAGACACCATTTTGCTATGCCATTGTATTTAATAGGATTTGAACATCCATGGATATTGGTATCCACAGGGATCCTGGAACCAAATTCCAAGGGCCCACTATACTTAATTGTTCAGTTAAACGTAGCAGTATCCCTTGAACCAACTTACTTAATTTGTTTGTCTCAGATGTGCTTAGACCCTAGTGCTGTTTCTGGAGTGTCAGGGCAGGTTCCACAATTGCAGCCCTTAACTATGTGTTGCAATAGCTTCCCTGTGCCTTATGGCTTCCTAGCTCTATTTCCATTGCTAGATTTCCCCTTCTGCCCTCCTCCAAAAAGCGGTTACAGCTGCCTACAAAGCCTCAGAGGACCTTTGCACCTGTGTGTAAAGGATTCACAGATGCCTATGCAAAGCTTTCTGGGAGTAGTAGTCCTGCAACCTAGGAAACAAAGGATTTGGTCCTCTACCCTAGCAGCTGGCTGCCTGGCATTCTCCACAAGCCAGTGTGACAGACAAAATGTCCCCTCCTCTCTGCTTTAGGCCCTTCAGATAATCCTGACTATTAGAGTCCCAGCTTTTGTAAAATGAAGCAAAAAACAGCAAACTTCGCCCCTCCAAAGAAAACAAAATGGATAACCCACACATTGCAGTCAGAAATGATGTACTTTTTCTAAGAACTGATGGAAGGGCATGAGAGCAGTGAGTTTATTAGAGACGTCTTGCAGACTATGCAGAAGAAGTTACGCTTCTGCTTCCATTTCCAAGCCTGTCAAACGGAGCTGTGGATTCTGCTTGGCTGTGAAACAAAGGAGTTTATCACACGGGAGGAATTTCTCTTAATTTTGAATGAAAAGAAAATTGGGCCAGAACACATTCACGTGAATTTGCTAGTTCAGCGAATTTACACGAATTCGAATTGCATTTGAACTGGCTTGCCATTGCCCGAAATTGTGTGTGATCATCTCTCACGCAATAACATGAAACCCCATGATTGCGTTCAGATTGCCATTGGATTATACTTCCAATTTCCCTTGTCTGATAAACTCCAAAGACTATGGACTTCAGTGCAAGATCTAGCTGCAATTTTTGCGCTAGCACATTAACAAACTTTCAATCCTTGTTCTTTGTGAGAGTTCTGCTAACTATATATATATATATATATATATATATATATATATATATATATATATATATATAT